>NW_015113576.1:157004-232756 GCF_001443285.1 Poecilia latipinna
GGTGGTACCGGGTGGTGGTACCGGGTCTTTGAGCTGCGTCGCGACGCGGTGACAGTCTCAGTACCGTTTCTAATATAAAGATATTCTTTCTATCTGTCGGTGGGACCGACTCGGACCGCCTGTAGAACCGGGCTTTTAGCAGCCTGATGAAGTTAAAGTCAGGAGTTTCTCTGCAGCCGAAGCATTTCTGTGTTTAGGGGCGAGGCGGGTTTTTTCCTGCTATTGCGAGGATAATTATGACAATATAAATACTGTTTTTCTAACGTCAACATCAGACCTACGTTTTTATTCACAAACCAGCGTATGAAAAATATTCTTGCCCATAATTTGATAGTTAGAGGTTCAGATCCCCCTCCTCCTCCTCACCATGGTGTCTGAACAACATGGAGGCTCTGAGAGTCATTATTAGACTGAGACTAGTTTATTTAGCTAAATTATTATATTTAGGCACGTATGATTGCTGAGGGGCACAAGCAGGCCTCCTGACACACAGATTTAAAAAAGTAAAAGAAGAAAAAGTGTAAAAAGAAATTTGGGGGAAAAAGGGCACTAGGGGCATCAAGGATAAAAGGGACGTGTTCAAGCCCCCTCAGACCCCCCCGGTGCTACGGTAGGAAAATCTGACCGCCGGACCGCGCACAGGGTAAAAAGACTCGCAGAGTTCAATTTATTCAATCTGTTCAGCCAGAAAAAACTCCACGGAGTTTAGATAATTGCTGTTAATATAAAAATGTTTGATGCAATAAAAGCGCAGAAAAGAACTGGGAGAAAAGAGCGAAACAAACCTCAACAGAAACATGAAGAATCGTATTAATATTGCTGCTAAAACTTTCTTCTAACATCAGCTAAACTTTCCTTTATTTTGTGAATTTTTAAAACTCTTTAAATCTGCAAACATGAAATCAAACTGACCGTGAAGATGTTCCGCGTTGAAGATCAGAGAAGAAAATCTTCCTAAACTTCCTGCTTCGGGAAGAAGCTGGGAAACCCAGCCTTATTGTTACGTCATTAATCCTGTTTATCTTAAAAACGTATATTCTCCCTGATGACTGATGTGTTCTGACCAACAGCCCAAATAAAGAGCAGACTGAGTCATAGCTAGACATTAAAGTGGAAACAATTAAACAGAATGAGAGCTTCAGGCTCATCATACACAGAAATGAAGAAAATACCTTCAATCAAAACTAATTTAAACTTGTGAGAAACTAAGAGAAACAACCTTGGATATTTTGAAAATATATTTCTGTAATGAAACATCAATAAATACATTTATAGCTTTTCTACAAAGAAACAATGACCCAACACACTGATTATGAGATCTGTGATGAAAAAGCAAAACCGTGCTAGTCTTAAGGTATTTTGTTTTACAACATATTTATAAAACTATATTCCTTATATATCTGTGAAATAATAAGTCAGAGCTCTAATTTATTATTTCTATGAAAGATGATATTTAGCTTGTACTTGTATCACCTTTATAAAGTCCAGATGACTCCAAAGTGCTTCACACTGCATTCAGTCATTCGTTCATTCACACACTGAGCAAACGCTGCTTACTAGCCACAGTCAGCTTGACAGAGGTACAACAGAGGCAAATTGAACCAGCAACCCACCTATTGTGGGACAAAGTCCTGCCACCTTCTCCGCCATCGTCCCTCAATAAAGAAATATACTTCAAACACATAAAATGAATCATAATAAATTCATCACAGTAACCATCTCCATTAAGACAGAATAACAGATCAGTGGTTCTGATTGAGTCCAGAAACCATTTAGAAATGATTTAAAACATGAACCTGTAGCAATACAATAAGGGACTCAATGACATCATTATTACGATACATTCATTATAATCTAACCTGTTAAATGTCAGAACAGATTGAAACAGATCTGATGTCTTTGTGGCAAAAGAATTATTCAAGACAACAAATATTAAAGTGTATTGTGATTTTCATCTACATTTTTAATATGATTAGTTTTATGTTTCTTCCTAAAATAATTATTGATTTTTGGAAACTTGACTGAACAGGAACATTATCTGAACATTGCCAGTGTTCACATTTACCTTCATGTAGTAAATGTGTCGGACTCCAGTGAAGAGGTGTTAACATCACATTCAGTCGTCCAGGTTCTTATCAGAGTTCAGTCCGGTTATCACCTTACAGACCTTAAAGTGCCAGATTGGTACGAGTTCAGCTGTGCTCATATTAAAGCTTCCATCAAGTTTCATCAGCATAAACATGTTGATAATTATTGTTGAAGCTGTTTAGATATTTTTTCTTCCTCCATCTTTGCTGTTTTTACAACAGAAAGTGGAAGGTTTACAGATAAAATTCCTGTCAACAGAATAAAAGACTAATTTAATTCTTTTCAGCTTCAAGCAGGTAAAATAAAAGCTAAAATTCCTTTTCTATGTTGATGGACCTGTTCTGAAAAAATGTTGAAAAAAAGATTATTATGAAATAATTACACAATGACTTCAAACTTCATACATGAAATGGTAATAAAAATCAGAAAGGTTAAACGAAACTTTTGGCTTTAAATTGTCAAAGTATCAAAGTGAAACATCACAATAGTGTTCAGGTGCAGAAACTGGAATAAACATCATAACATCTTTAGTTTGTGGTTTTAGTTATCTGAACATTCAGAATGAAACAAAAGATTCAGAATGAATTAAAAGATTTAAGTTACCTTGGCTTTAAAGAGAAAACCCTGAATTAGTAGATTTTTTTTTTATTATTAGTGTTGTTTTCAAATGTATTTTCATCCTATTTCAAACATGATATGATATGTGTGGGTGCTGCAGTAAAAATTAATTACTTTCATTTTACAGAAACAGTTTTTCGGAAAGCCTCATCCTATTGTTGTCTCTTCATAGATATGAGCGATAATAGCAGTCCTGACAGGTTTTTCAACGATAAGATAAAACTCTCCTACTGGACGTGTTTCAACTGGTGAATAAACCAGGAAGCCCCACCTGAGAGAAAAAACTCTCTGCCTTATCGCATAAACTCTCAAACATGAACCACCAGCTTGGTTCCCTAATATCTTTCCTGCTTTTACATGAAGAAACTTTGACTTCAGTCACTTTTATAAAATACTGAAACATGTGTTACTGTAAATGATCAGAGCAGTGACTGACAGAAAAGGTCAGAACAAGCAACAGATAAGATAAGATAAGATAAGATAAGATAAGATAAGATAAGATAAGATAAGATAAGATAAAATTAATTAAATGTTAAGAAATGAGTGTTGGCTGTGCAACAAGCACTGCTTGCAGTGGATGGTGTGGATCCAGGAGGCGTGCCCTTTGACCTTCAGAGCTGTGTGAGGGGTCAAGAGCTCCTGATCCTCCAGCAGTGATGATGGCTGTCTTTCACCAAGACCCAACGGTTGGAGTGGGTGATCAGGTTTATCAGCTGTCATAGCCTGATGGGACAGAGAGAAGCTGTGACTGAAGCTAACAGTATTTTATCATGCCATATTCTATTAGGTTAGTTGTTAGAAATGTTGGATTTTTTCAGGTTTCTTCCACAGTAGGTGCAGATCAGATCAAGGTTCTCAAATTACATTAAACCAGCTTTGGAATTGGATCTCATTTAATTTTATTTTAACTGCAACCTTTTTTTCCTCTTCAGTTAAAAAAACATATTTGAGTTGTCAAAAAGAAAAGCCAAATTTTGATTGGTTGAGTGTTTGGTGAATTTTGTGCAGCACAAATGTGAAACAGTTTCCAAAAGAACAAAACATTTTCAGCTGCAACAGAGAACACCTTAGTGAAGCAAAGTTTCTGTCTGTTTTTTTCTTTTTACAGAGAAACACACGTGTGTTATACCTTCGTTTGATCTGAGGAAGGAACCAGAAGGGTTAGTTAGTTAGTTAGTTAGTTAGTTAGTTAGTTAGTTAGTTAGTTAGTTAGTTAGTTAGTTAGTTAGTTGTGGCATGCAGTCAGTGATTAAACAATACTGCTCTCATTTGAACAGTTTTGTCAGAGTCAGGAAATGTAAGAGTTGGCTAGGGCTGTGTAATAATATCGATTTTGCTATATATATTGATATTTTCTTTCCAGAAAAAAAATCAACATTCATCAGCAAGTATTGTAACATCCAACTGTCCCCTTGCTCACTCACTGCTTGCTTCACCAGGAGAGAGATTAGGTCATCAGGCTTAGAGTGATTCCTTCAGATGTTAAGTGTCAAGGTTAAAAAGGTATCAAACTATTCAGAGCAGGCTACTTTGTGCAGTTTATTTACTTTACAAATGCATGTAAGCTACAGTTTGTACTGTTTCAATTAAAAGGAACATGTTTTCTCACCACTTCTTTCATTCATTTTGTCCAGCTGTTGACTTTAAGTCTGTGTCCATGTCCAACCAGAGCCAGGTATTGTGTAGTTGGTGCTTTTAATCAGTTTTCAGTTAAATGAATTCAATCCAACTATATAACAGTCACAAAATGTCACCAAAATCACTCTGTCCCTCTAAAATCTTTCAGAAAATTGCAAAAGTGTATTGAATTGTATCATTTGCTGAATATTGCAATATATATCGTATCGTGAGCAGAATATCGTGTATCGTATCGTGTCGTGAGATTGTTGTATCACTACAGCCCTAGAGTTGGCTACTGAGGAGAAGTCTGTTTAGGAGAAGTCCTGCTCTGCCTCAAGAGTCCAAGTGACATTTTTATAAATTCACAAGCGTCGTTCAAGGAAAAAGAAAAACAAGGGAACTTTGCCTCAGGGGTTCAGAAGCGTAGAGTCAGTCTAACGACACGATATCAAAAGCAAAAGTGACTTGTTTTCAGGTTCAGACATAACTGGAATGCACTGCTGTCAGTGGGGATTGTGGGAACGTTCATCATGTTGCAACAAGTAGAGATCAGGGATCCTGAATAAACCACTTCCAACTAAATATATTAATGGACCAAAAAGTTTTAGAAAACTGTTGAAATCCAAGTCAGAAAGTCAGATGAGTATTTTACTCATTATCTCTAATTATCTTGTCCTTTCTCAAAGTAAAACAGAAGTTTCCCTCAGTTTTTAATATCAGGATTTTATACAATGAGTGAAGATGAGAGCAGCTCAGTGTAAAATATCTCTGTTGTCATGCTGAAGGGTTTCCTGGCTCAGAACTTTAACCAATAGATGGAGATTAATTTGAGAGACTTGATGATTATTATAATAACATCAGAAGAGTCTTGTTTTAATATTATTTAAAACAAAAAACAACAAAAAGTCCGTCTGATGGAGTTGACACAGAACTGAAGGTGAAAAACTTGATCATGTGAAGTAATGCTATTTATGCAAAATACAGGGTGGCCCACGAAAAAGTAGCCCGCCTTCCTGTTCCGAGTAGCGCGCCGAGTGAATCCTTCCTGTAGCATCTTGTCAGCCCAACCCTTCAACCGAATTTATTGTGAATATAGTGAAAGTGGAGGCGTACGTTCTCACGGGCTCCATTAAGGAAACACGGAACATTTTTTCCACAAAGTTTCCTGCTGCTGGTGTCCCAGCAAAGCGCGCAATACATCAGTTGGTGGAAAAGTGGTGTAAGACAGGATTCTTTCTTTCTTTCTTTCTTTCTTTCTTTCTTTCTTTCTTTCTTTCTTTCTTTCTTTCTTTCTTTTGCACTGCATGCTGGGGGTTGGTGGATGAACCGATCCTGAAAAATCAAATGGTGAATGATTCACAAGAAAAGCAGGAAGATGACAGTGTAGAGGAACAAAGTCAAAGTTTACTAATGCCTCTTCAGAGAAAAACAAATGCTGAAGACACAGTGGTGGAGGGATGCAGTCAAACACCAGAGGAAGGGGGTTTTGAAATGTCTAAAAAAAGAAAAGTTTCTGAAAGTTTTGTTGGTTCTCAAACCGAAATTGATGTGGGAGATACAGAATTGGAATGTTCAGGAAAGAAAGCTAGTTTTTAATTCAATGTTTATGTGAAAAGTAATCAATGCTGAAATGTATTTTTATTGAAAAATAAATGTGTTGTTAAAAATAACAAAAAATATTTCTTTCTTTCTTTCTTTCTTTCTTTCTTTCTTTCTTTCTTTCTTTCTTAGGGTTATGGTTAGGGTTAAAAGGAACCAAACGGTAGTCTGTAGCTAAGCTAACTATGCTAAATGGTTGATAATCTCACACAGTCTACCCACCTCTCTTGGAGAAAAACTGGGTTATAAATTAACACTCTTGACTTTTTCTCTCTCCCTCTATTTTGTTTTTGAAAACCTGATTTTATAACTTTTCTTAGCTTAGTAACTGCCACAGTCGTTCTCATCTTCTACTGTCTGCTGCCGCCAGCGTCACTCTGAAGCAGGAACAAACCATTTAACGCAAATAGGGGGGTTCAGGGCAAATACGGATGTGTGTTTTATGATCTGGGATTGGGAACATTAAATTTTTACTGCTAAAAACAATCTTTGAAATACAATATGATTAATTTTATAATTGACAGCACCCGGATTCCCCCCAAGAGCAATTTATTTATTTTTTCCTTTTTATTGATAAAATAATAATTTCTACATANTTTTTGTCTGATATTACATTTTTGAAGAGCTAAAATCAATTTAAAAAGGATCAATAAACGTTTTTTAAGTTTATCCCCAAAAATGCTTCAAACATGTCCCTAACAGTTTTTTTTTTTTTTACTTTTACTAAACAGAAAAATCTCTAAACCTATGAGTATCATCTAGAAACCTCACATTTCTCTGCAATATATACGATTTCATGTTGAAAAGTATTTTTAAAATCCTGTAGTGTCCTTTGTTTCTGCACAAAGGGATTAGGACTCTTTTTATAATTAACTGGATGTCACAGAAGCATCTTAGAAGAGAGTAGTATTATTATAGAATATAGTTTTCAGTCGTGTTTGTTACCCGGTGCCAGAGTAACAAGAAAACAATTTTTTGCATAATCGCTTTCTAATTACATGACACTGAAGCGTAACCTCCTCTCAAAAATAATCCATTACTCATTGTCTTTGATTCAGGCTGCATTTGTTTCAGTCTTGTTTTGAAACAAAAGCCTCTGCTCTCTCATCGATTTCAGATTTGAAAGAGGCAGTTGATACAAAATCTGGCAGCATCCGTCTCTCGATCTTCAGCTTGTTACAGCAGCACAAGCTGCTAATTCATTATACATTTGAGTGCCTGGCTAGAGCTCAACACTGAAACGCTGGGATGGAGTTAACAGCGGAGGAGCCACAGTCGAAGGGGTGTGTGAGCTGACTGATCTGTGCCTTTCCTCACATCCACATTGAGGTGGAAGCCTTTCTGGTCCCCTAAAAAAAAAAAAAAAAAAATCTCTTGGCTCTCTTTTTAAAGCATCTCCAACCCATTCCGAGCTTGGTCATTGTATAAAGCTAATTTGTCCTCATTGCTAAGCTTCCTGATAGCAAAGCAGCCAATTACAGATAAGCTCAAGCCCTTGCAGCTTTGCTGCAGTAGCAACCCCCACCCTCTTCTTTCATTACCCCACTCTCCCAGTTTCCTCCGTCTTCGTGCTTTGTCTCACTCTCTAAACGTTACATTTCATCTGTCCCTGCTTTCCCCCCTGACTCCCCCCTCCGTAACTTCCATTCAGTCCTTTCGCTCGCGTTGCGGTGCAGTAAAGCTGACAGTGTTTTGGCACAGCTTGGAGGTCATGTATCCTTGATGTATGTGGAGTATTCATCAGAGACAGATGCTCAGTGGTCGTGCAGTGATGCAGTGAGGTGTAGCTGTGGTGGAAATGCGGGACAGGCTGGCTCTAAAAGATTTATGTCTGTGGGTGGGCAGCAGTATTATGCTGTGGACGGAGACATACTGCTCTGCTCTCTCTTATTTGCAGATTACTGATGTGGCCGTGAGAATTACAAATACACAAGTTCAATTCAGTTTATTTATGTGGTGCCACTTCCCAGCATGTCATCTGAAGGCATGTTACGAAACAAAAAGTAATTCCTATCCAATCATACAGACATTCCTATCTGAGGAAACCCATCGGATTGCATCATCTAGCGACAGTAGACAATCACCTGCGTTGTGTTGCTGACTTTTCAGCAATCCCTCCTACTGAGGATGCATAGCGACAGTGGAGAGGAAAAACTCACCTGTAAGAGGAAGAAACCTTCAGCAACGACCAGCTGTAGGTTTGAGAGGACAGAGTACATCACGACCATTTGACTTTTAATGACCATATTCAGTATGTTGTAAAAAATCTGGTGGAAACAACCTTTCTACCTGGACTATGAAGATGCTTTGCATATGGATGCTTCGAGCCACTGTCTTCACATAGTGTGTTCCATGGGACCTTATTTGTGAGGAGTGGTTATTATTACCAACTGTGGTTTCCCTATGCATTGTGCACTCTAGTCTAAAATTAACTGGACATCTTTACATGTATAACAGCTAAGTCATTTGGTATGTGTTTATGTATGAAACTATTCTGGATACTGCGCCTTCTTATCTATCTTATTTCTTTACAAGGAAATGTAGAAGTTACAGTCTCAGGTCTATGGATGTTCTAAAATCTATTGTCCCAAACTGTGAACTGAACTGGAAAAGAAAGCTTCAGATTTTTGACACACAGATAATTTACAATCTAAGCTTCAACTTCAAACTCTGGTTTTATTGGAGGGTTTAAAAAATATGGCGGTTTCATTACAGTGCATTGTCTGTGTGTGAGTGTTTATGGTGAGCAAATTTGAATGTTTGCTGTTTGTTTTTATTGTAACAGTGCCACTGCTGTCTTGACCAGGTCTCCCTGGTAAAATTGATCTTTGACCTCAGTTGGACTAACCCGGTGAAATAAAGATAAAATAAAATAAAATAGAATATAATAAAATGTAAGGTGCTGCATGTCCAGCTTATGGTTCTCTTGAAGCTATTATGGCCAAATCCAAGAATGTGACCTCAATGACCTCCCACTCCTTTGTACCTACATCTGCTTTTTGGGTTTTTTTTTTCAGACTAACCAGAGGAAATAAAAGATCTATGAGACAGAAATCATCTCATCTCACATCTTTCCGTCTCCTTCCGTCTGTGTCTCTTCATTCCAACATTTCATCTGTTTCACAATCCATCTATCAGCAACAGTTTTGTGCTCTCATCATCATGCGTCCGTCTGTCTGTTTACATGCAAGATGCGGGTAGTTATCTGTCTGGCTGTGTGTCTCCGTATGCGTAGGAATGAAACTCTGTGTTTTCACTAACACCTTTTGCTTCTAGAAGCAGCTCCAGTAGTGCTTGTGATTCCCCCCCAATATGTTGAAGTTTGCTATTCTGTGGAGAGTTGAGAAGAAACTTTTAAAAAAATTTAAGATACCACTGTTTTCACGTTATTTAGATTGTTCTTCAGGATTGCTGTTGTTTTCTATCGTTAAGACTGTAGTTATGAGTTTGGGCGTTTTGTTGACTCAGGTCACCCTTTTTCTTCTCTTATTTCCCAGGAGTGAAGAGAGGAGTGTGTTCTCAGATTAATCATTTCCCAGAGGACGCGGACTTTGACCATGATGGAGCAGAGTATGTCCTACGTAAGTCAATGCTCATGAATCAGAACAGGATAAATAACTGTAAATCAGGGTTTTACTGTTATAAAGCGATACCAAAATGATTTTGCAGGGGACACTTCTAATTATCTTTAGCGTCTCAGATTTATAGCTAGCACACATAGCCTGGCTTGCACTCTGTGTGTATTTACAAAAGAGTGGAGTTCAAAAAAATAAATCAGAGCTACTCTAGCTGTGTTTCCATTACATCCATCCATCCATCCATTTTCTGAACACCCTTGTCCCTCAGTGGGGTTGGGAGGGGTGCTGGTGCCTATCTCCAGCTAACGTTCCAGGCGAGAGGCGGGGTTGTTTCCATTACAAATATGCGCAAAACTTTTTGGATATTTTGCTAATGTCGAAAAACCACAATTTTGCAATTGTTGTGTTTACAGTAAATAAGACATGCAATTAAAATCGCATGTGAATAAGTACATTTGTGCAATAATTCATTCAAAATCAAGATGGCGGAGGATGCAGACAGTTACATGAGATATATTCATGTAAGTGTTCAGCCGCAGCATTAGTGCTCATCATCAGCCATCAAAGGGGAGACATCTGTGTCTTAGGCATTAGGTGACAGGGCCCTTATGATTGGGATGGCTACTTGTGGTGCATTTTTGAGAAATTGTAGTCTGCGATTTTACGGAAAAGTTCTGCATTCAACACTCTCGAATAACTCAGCTTTTGATAAACTGTTTGACCTCTGGTGGAGTCAATTGCACATCGTCCCTGGAGGCCAGTACCTACAAATAAGTGTGCTGCTGCTGCTGCTGCTGCTGCTGCTGCAAATTGGCCTGAGTTACATGATGCAATAAAAGTGTTTCAATTGCATTTTGACAAGGCTGAAAAACCCACCTCATTCTAGTTAAAATTCTTTTTTTTTCTAAAAACATGTTTTTTTTTTGTTTTTTTTTTTGTTTTTTGTTTTTTCAAAATCGATGTGTTTTCAGTAAGGAAATTTATTCCAATTTGCTCATTTTTATGGTCAGTGTAAATCCAGCTTCTCATATATTCCATTTAGCCTTCCTGTTATTTTCTGTCCTCTCTCAACCAACGTGAATCCCAGATATGTCTTTGCATATCCTCGAAAATGACTTCTTACTTCTTACTTGTGTTTTCCCGCTTATTTTTCCTCATTGGCACTGAAAGCTCAATTTGAGTCTTCTTCCCTTAATAACAACATCCACACTAAAGAGTATTGCTGTTTTGGTGGATTTAGTGATTGGAAAACGCACACAGACTGATCAGGTGAACCAGGAGATTCTTTATACATGTCAAATACTTACATCACATTCTCATATGTAGACCAAAAATATTATTTAAAAATAAAAAGTAAACTTCATGACATCGCAGAAAATGGCATTTCATCACTTTGGTCTTAGACTACATGCTGTATTAAAAATGGGAACACGTTAAAAGCAACACATACTTTGAAAACATGGCAGGAGTTGATATTTCAGAAATTCCCCTTCATTTATTCATGCTCAGATTCATGTGTTACCTTCATGCAATGCAAAATAAGTAACAGTGTGACAGCAGCTTAGGCTACCTGTCAGTGTGAAGCTACAAACGTGACCATTTTCAGTCATTAGGTGGTTTTCACTAAATTGTGAGTGTATGATCTGAATGATGAGGCAGATATATGCAAAACAGATAGAGCACGAAGTGTAGAAATTGGGGTTCAAATCGCTTTTTCCTCTGACGACATTGTCCCAAAGAAACACACAAACAAACATATGACAGTGTGTAGAAGGCCAGTGAGATGGGGTGCCCTAGTTCGCACTCAGTGCCCTGCAGTGATGTCTTTCTGCTCTGTGATATGCTACATGTGAGCCTGTGCATGCATAAAGCCTGTGCTCTGTTTACAATGTTGCAGAGGCATTTTGCTGGCATTTAGGTGGCATTTTCTCTCCAGTGGCCTAGTTGTCCTAGATGAGAGAGGAGTGTTAATGTGTGTATGTGTGTGTGTTTGTGTTTTTGGTTAGCAAACCTAAAGAAAGATTTGAAGCCACATGGGAGCATTTTGATTCAAATGCATGTGTAGAATCAAGCAAACTATGTCCTCTCTGACAGTAGAATATTCTTTAAGTCATTTTTAAATTTTTGTATTGCTTGCTACATTACATGGCACATGATTTTTTTAAGGGTCTTCCTAATTTTTTGTAGTAGCCTTTAAGAATAGATATATTTATTAAAAATGTGTGATTTAAATCAACGTCTTTGGGCATGCATGTCTAGTGAAGTCAAATAAATAAACTTTTTTCTACCACTGATATTGCACGATACTCTAAACCAGAGGTTCCCAAACTGTGGGGCGCACCCCCTAGGGGGGGCGCCGTGTCATTGCAGGGGGGGGGGGCGCGGGAAGCCGTCTGGATGAAAAAACAAAACAAAACATGAACACTGTATGCGCTGGGTTTTTTACCTTAGAATGGCCAACTCTCTGTTATTCCTATGTCAATAGGAATAAGTGACAGAGGATATTTGTATCCTCTGTCACTTTTATCAGCAGTTAAAACTGTTTAATCCGTTGTTAACATGTTGTAACCTGTTTTTCCGAGCCGCCTTCTTGCTGGTTGCTTACTGTCATTCCTCTTTTCTTTTTCAGGAGTAGTCAGGGCTTCCAACATCTTCCCAATCCTTAGTGCCATCCTGCTGCTGATGGGTGGGGTTTGCATCGCTGCTAGTCGTTTCTATAAAAGCAAAAGGAACATCATCCTTGGGGCAGGAATCCTGTTTGTAGCTGCAGGTAATAGATGAATATTGCATAGATACCTTGTAGGAAATGTTTACATACTTGTGATACATGCATGTGTGTGTAAATTCATCTGAGTGGTCCTAAGATGTTATCTGAAAAATGAAGTACTGTGAAAGGAGACCTTCAGGGCTTGGTTTCTTTGGACGTTCCTGAAACACGTGACAGATTCGGGTGGCCAGAAGCTATCTAGAGTTTCAAAAGCAAGAAGACATTTAGAAGACGTGGAAAATGACATAATTGAACTGGTTGGTATCAAGGAAGCTCTAAAAATACTGTTCAACCTCCAGAAAGCAGCAGCAGGAATCACTGCGGGCGCTGTGCAGTTTAGGGAAGAACTGCTGACCCAGGTGTTGGAGGGAACACTTCAAGGACTGCAATTTAGTCACCAAGTCCTTCAAGGGGGAGGCGGAGTCACAGGATTTGGGTGACAGCAACTCCATAATCATGGTTGAAGGCATTGAGGTGTTTAATATGCTCCCTGTTTGAAGGGCACAACGGGAGGACGAGATTCATCATGAGATGCCAAAGAATTTAATAGGTTAGCAAGGTTCTCAATTTGCAATGCATACTCAAACCCTCACCTATGAGGAAAGAATGAAATCCAAGAAGAAGAGGCTGAAATAAGGATCCTTCATGTTTCTCTATAGAATCTTTTCAAATGGTTCAGGCATTTGATCAAGAAGGACCCGATGCCTCTCTTTGGAGTTTTTCTGGGCATGCTGAACTGGGATGACGCCAGTATGAACCTAGACCCAGTGGAGAGACAACTGGAAACACGTTGAAATCCTTTATTATGAGCTGGGAAGAGAGATATCTAGGTTTCCCTGGTGAACTTGTGACCCCTGTCACCTGATGTTTGAAGACAAACAATGCATTTCAAGTGACGCTTCCCTACACATTATAAATACTTTTCATGCATTTTCTTTAACATTTAATTGTAATCACTAATTGAGATATTGTTTATAATTAGAACATTGTTCTTGCCCTTACAGGTCTGAGTAACATAATTGGTGTGATCGTCTACATTTCGGCTGCACTAGGAGACATCTCGCCTAAGAAAGATGAAGACAAAAAATGGCAGTATTCCTACGGATGGTCCTTTTACTTTGGAGGCTTATCCTTCATCATGGCCGAGATGGTTGGGGTGCTGGCCGTCAACATCTACATCGAGAAAAACAAAGAGCTCCGCTGCCGCTCTCGCACCGACATCTTTAAAAGCACGACACACGCCATGCTGCGCCTGCCCAGCTACCGCTTCCGCCGTCGCTCGCGCTCCTCGTCACGCTCCACCGACCCGTCCCGTTCCCGAGACCCTTCGCCCGTCGGGGGAGGTGGAGGGAAGAACTTCGGCCTGCCTCCCGCCGCGCTGCTCTCCCAGGGGCCCATCTCAGTTTCCACTCTGCCCAACCCGCACTCCCGTTCGCACACGGCCCTGGCTGGAGGAGACATCTCCCTCTACACGCTGTCTCGCGACCCCAAACTGGCGGGTCTGCCGCCCATGTACGGCACCGTGGACAGGGCCACACTCTACCAGCTCCACAACTGCTTTCCGAAAGATGGGGGCGGAGGAGGGGGAGTCATGATGAGCGGCACGCTGCCCTCACTCAAGACACATAACCCTTCTAACACTTCCAACTCCAACGCACCGATGGCTAACTCTGTGGCTCCTCCGCCGTTCACGTCGTCCACAGTAGACAGGGAGCGAGGGATGGGGACTCTGGACAGACTGAAGGGAGACAGGGAGAGCAACTCTAACACCCTTAATAGGAAGACAACGCCTGTGTAGAGGAGGGAGGTAAGAAGAAGAAGAAAGGTGATGGGATAGTGAAAGAGGGAACATAAAAAAATAGGACAGCAGATAACTCTCCTCCTTGTTCACTGTTATTTAGTCGACTCAATCTCACTGAGAACAAAAAAAGAAGAGTAATAACAGAACGATAATAACAACAACAATGAACTTTCACAAAATAAACTATTTTGATATTTCGATGTGCTAGAAATGATTTATTTTGTTAATGATCAAATGCAATTAACCTTGGGCTACTATGAAAACACTTCACCTAATTTCTGTGCAAGAGTATCGCTAATTTAACCGGAGCATCATTAATGTAAATTGTTGTTGTGATTATTCTCGGTGTTATTACAGGCTAGTTGTATTTGCAAACACTAGTTTGGAATGAAACAATGATTTTCATGGTGTTGTATTCTTTTGCGTTAAGTTTCTTTTTTTTTTTTTTTTTTTTTTAGATCTTTATGACTTTTACTGTGAATCCATGCAGAGCCACTGAGAGCTGACAGTGAGCTGTGTGTAGCCGTGTGTTAAAGAATGAGTGTGCACAAATTGTTGGCGAACGAGAGCCTGTTTTATTTTTTTAACTCCCATAATGTAGAGTGTTCCTTTATAAAAAAAAAAGAAGAAGTCAGATGTGAATACTGTAAATTGTCTTCCAATACTGATGCTAAAAGAAATGCAACAATAATATGAGCAACTGAGGCAGCCAACAATTTCCATTGTTAGTGCAGGTTTGGGTTTTCTATGGGGCTCTGTTTGTCTTATTTCCATTCTAATCAGTGTTAGCAGTTAGTACTTGTAGCTTTATTGTGTTGAAGATGTTTGTTCTTGGGCATTAATGGAAACCTCTGTTGGAGGGGATAAAAAAAAGAAGAAGAAAGAAGCAAAATAACGTATGTACAGAATCAGGTAAAGATTGCTTCCTGAAAAGAGAGAGAGAGAAAAAAAATCCACCATTTTTTGTATTAAAAAAAGCCCTAACGTGACCCATGCAAATAATCATTTTCAGTCACAGAACAAAACACATCTATGTGGGTTAAAAGGGTTTAAACAAAGAGGAAACTTTGGGGGGGAAACGACATGTACATTGTAATTTATGCATATTTGTAAACTCTATAGATACCTTCTTTTGGGACCACAGCTCAAGCATTTGGAAAAAGCAGGTTCAGATTGACGGACGCCTGTCGGCTGAGTTCCCATCAGACTTGAAACCTAAAGCCAATCCATATCTGGTCAGTTGTTTTTTTTTGTTGTTGTTGTTTTTCTTTACCTTATCACATCTCTGACAATAGTCTTCTCACAGAGATAAACTCCCAAACCTCCCCAAAGAGTCTTTTCACTGTGCTTCCCATGAAACTGCCGACACCCGAGTGAGAGCTGTTGATGCTGATGAGAATGTAAACACATATGAACTCCCCCACCGTCCCACCGCTCTGCTAAACTGTCCCAAGCGACTGCAGATCCAGGTGGAAACCTGGGATTCACCTGCTACATGACGAAATGAAGAATCTAAATAATAACCAGATGCTTCCAGATTCTATATGTTTTTAATTTGTTTGATTTTGTTTCAGAAAAAAAACAGTCTGTCTAAACTGCACATAGACAGCATTTATGTGGGCAATATGAATAGTATGTAGTTGAGAATAGATATATCTAGACAAATGACTATGGTTTATCTAAATGTGTGATAAACTCAAACACTGTATTGCACGAAGTTTATAAAAAAAAAACAATAACTGACATATTCACAGACTTTTGTCTTTTGTTCATTTTTTTAAGGAAAATACTGTAGACTGTTTCCTGCTGTGAGACAAAGACTTAATGTGCATGAGTTTACGTCTGCAGGATGTGAAGATGTAAACCGTTTTAATGCCTGTCATTATCCCGGGAAAAATTACTTTTCAATATTAATTCTGCACTTTCAGATTTTATTGTTCCATCATTTTACATCCAATCAGTATTTGAAAATTTCAACAAATACAGTTTTTTTTTTGTTTTGCTTTTTATCAGAGTTACTATTTAAGCCTTAGCTATTGTTTTTTTAATCAATCTTAGGGTAAAGAGCTTTAGATATTGTTGCAGAGAGAATAAAATATTCTAACTTGATCAGTGTTTTAAACCTTTTTATAATGACAGATTTTTTTATATGTGATGATTCAGTACCACCAGTGTCTTCAAAAACAGGTGCCAGTCTTACCAGCCATCACCAGATGAAATTGAACTTACTGAAAACTAGGTCTGGTTTTGGAGATAATTGAAGGATCAGAAACACATCAGTTTGAAATAATATCAAATATGACTATACAGAGAACAAGGATAACAATCAAGGATTTATTTAAAAAAGAAATGACAATGACTGATGTATTGGGATGTGTTCAGTTTATACTTTCTGCTCATAGTTTCTGAGTGTCCAGTTTGAAAACTGAACTTTAATTTCCACCTTCATTTGTAAAAGGTGTTTTTTTTCCACTCAGAACTCAAAATCAAATAAGGAGTGAATTTCTGATGGTTTAGATGGTTTTAAATCAATCGCCTTGTTTTTGTAAACATTTTCTTTTAATATTTAAATGCTTCAATTTGGACAAAGAAAGCTTGTGTTGCTACTTGTAGCTAACCTGGTCACTTGGTCTGGCAAATTCTAGCTTCCTTGTAAACCACCATCTATCTCCTCACCTTCAGGAGATAGACGTTCCCTTGGTATCCAAAGAACCAAACCCGCCTTGGTTCAGATGTCCTCGTACCTCTACCACTTCATTCCCACAGCATAATGCTGCTTTCCTCATGAGCCGCCGTAGGGTCAGTGTTACCATGTTACCAATTGGCATGTTTGAAAGAAAGTTTCATTATAATGTCCTCCAACTTGTCTGCTGCGTGTCTCGGCTTTAGTTGCACTATTTGTTCACTGATGCTCTTCAACACACCTCTGAGGGTTTCACAAAACATCTGGATTTATAATGAAATTAAATTACACCTGTATGAACTCTATTTACTAAAAAGAGGAGGCATGTGAGGGTAGATGCAAATGCAGACCACACCTTTTCAGTTTTCATTCTAAAACAACTGTTGAAGACCATAACATTTCTTTAAACTTCTCAATAATGCACTGCTTTGTGTTTGTGTATCACATAAAATCCCAGTGAAACAGAATGAAGTCAGAGGTTATAACGCGACAACTTGGAAAAATTCAAGTGCGCGAATACTTTTGGAAGCCACTGCATGGGAAACACATAAATCTTGTATTTTACAACTTGACTTTTACAAACTGAGTTGATGTTTTTGCAAAAGAGTTGCGACATAAGTGCTTCATATACTCCAGCTCAAGGTCTAATCTTTTGTGTGGAGTGACTTTGGCCTTCCCTGTCAAACCTGCGGCTCTTTAAGTGTGCAAATACGTAGATGGTGCCAGATGGGTGGTAGTTAGCAGAGACTCATAGCGAGAGAATCAACAGAAAGTTATCCCAGTGTCCTTTGGTGTGACTCTTACTTTTTGTTTTCAGATGGAGCCATCTGGTATTTTATGCATACTTTTGCATGAACAATTAGAAGCTGCTCTCAAGGTCTGCTCTGCCGGTGTATTCTGACCGCAGTGGAATAGTGACTGGCAAGAGACTGAGAGATGGCTCATCTTACAGTAGCTGGAGGGAAGAAGCAGTGTGATATCTTAGACAAGCATCCTAAAAGTCCAAGAAGTTTTCCTGGATTTTGAGGATTAGTTTGCCTGCTATTACCAAACCTTCTCCAGACCGACCTCAATGAGGAAATGGAGGACCGGGATAAAATGTTAAATCTAATAGACGGACACTAACTCTTTCTTATTTTAGAAATGATCAACAACAGCTTATTTTTCGATTACTTCCACCTTTAATTTGTTGGTTCTGCTTCAAGAACTAAAATTTGTTTCTATTTGTAAACAAGCAGCCGAAGCCCCTGCACCACATTTCACATAGTCAGAGTGGAGCTATTAATGGCTGTATATACAAGCAGGATAGTGTGTCATGTAGATTCATGTTTCCGCCTGCTTGGAGCTAAACGCATGCGAGTACGGCTCAGGTGAGCTTGTCTGGATGCCGTCTGCTCTCCAGTGAGTCTGGATGCATGAGCGCTTATTGAAGTGCTCCGGAGCTGGCCGGTCAGTTGTCCGCGTGTGGCGTAAAAACGTCGGCCGTCCTGGCGGATAGGTGAGGCGAGGAGGGCGCCCGCCGGCCTCTCACGAAGACCTCTGGGAAAGTGACGCATCGAGGTCAGGGTTGGAGAGGTATGAGCACAAGCCGGAGGGCCAGGCATGAGGTTGAAATTCAAGGATAAGGTTTCCCAAACCTCTGCAGTGAAATACATTGCAATGAGCTCTGGACTAATTATAGAGGAGTGTTTTGTTTTGTTGTTTTTTTTTATTCCTCGGTTTTTTTTGTTTTTTTTTTCTGGGGAATGGGGACATTTAGCTGAGAGGTTATCTGTCACACAGATTTGTGGTGGGAATAGGTGGATGTCAGACAGTAGCGCAGTCAAAATACCATGCCTAAACAAAGGGAGGCATTTGCTTCATGTTATATAGTTTTAATTTTGACCAAAACAAATGCTATATACATGACAACAATAAACAGAGTGCAGTGTAAAATTCAAGAACATGATAGTAGCTGCTTCTCAGGATAAAAAGAAGCAAAACAAAAAAAATTTTTCATCATGGCAAACAAAGTTATGCATTCATTAAGAGAATCGCTGAACAATCATAAAGCACAAACAAAAGACGGGACACCGTTCAGTTTGATTTGTTGCACAAACCCGTTCAGAAAGTTATTCTTCTGCATGAAGAAGTTGTTTAACTCAAAACACCAGTCCTGAATCGATGCCGTACTCAAAGGTCACGCATCATGGGAAACACCACTACTTGGAAAAACCACACAGGAAGCCCAATTACAGATATTAAATGCTCACAGGTACAAATACATACTGTCTAGAGACATGTTCTAATTTGTGACGAAGCTAAAACTGGAGCGCTTGACCATTATGACAATTTTTTATTTTTGGACGAAAATGAGGAAAAGTCTCAAAAAGTCATCCCGACTGTGAAGCATGGGAATGGCAGTTTGTTTTTGCGCTGGTGTTTTGCTACAGGAGGAACTGGTGCCCTTCGCAAAATAGACGGGATCACGAGAAAATAACACTACATGGAGATATTTCAACAACTTATCAGGACAACATCCAGGAAGTAAAACCTTAGGCACAACTGGATATAAGGAAAATGACCCAAAGCACACTGCCAAGTTAGTTATGTTGTCTTAAGAATGACAAAGTTAATATTTTGGAGTGGCAATCGGCAGCACCAGAGAAAACTTGTGGGCAGATCTGAAAAGGTGTGTGTGAGCCAGACAGGCTGCGTCTGTTCTGTCTGGAAAAATAGGCCAAAGGTCCAGCAAACCATTGTGAAAAGCTTGCAGATGTAAAACCAAAATATTTGACCCAGGCCTTACTATTGAAAGGAAGTGCTAGCAGTCATTAAGGAATTGCATGTAAACTCTTGTATTTGAAGAAACTAAATGCATATAGTTGTAAGATAATAACTGAATCTTCAATTCATATTTTGGTAAATGTTGATCTGACGTCTTGCGAGTAGAAGTGGAATGGCAGAGAGGCCAAAGATTTATACACGATGATGACTGACGAAACTTAAATCCTTATAAAACTTATATAACATACTGATACTCACAGTATCAGTATGTTCTGATACTGTCATGCATCATCAGATGTATACTACAGTATACAGTATCATTGTTTAAAAATGTACTGTCAAACCTTTATGAATTGACCAATCATTCATTCTTTGACAGTAAGATGTCAACTCCTGCTGCAGCAAAGGATCCCAAGACTTTGAGACTTAAAAACTCTGAGATTTTTTGTTTATAGTTTATGCCAAACATAGACTCTATTTTGGAGTCCAAATTATACAAGTTTTTATACTTTTGCCGAAACAACATAATTCCAGAAATCCTGGTCTTGGTCTACGTTCATCCCTTTTTTTCTTGTTTTGCACACCTTTCATCAAAGTTAGACTTGCGTAGTCTCTTTCTAATCGCAGAAATGTGCATTTTCATGTCAACAAAAACGATAGCCTGCTGGAGGTCCTTTGTTCACATTTTAGGGCTTTTGGAGACATATCTTTAAATCTTGTGATCTGCTTTTGAGGTGAACAACTGTACCTGTAAGCAGTTCTCCTGATTGTTGTCCACTTGCAGTTTTAAAGATAGTGGCCTGATTTCACATTATTTTGAGACTTTTCTGAACCCCTTATCAGATTCATAAGCTGCTACAACCTTTCTGAAGGCCTCAGGCAGCACTTAAAGTCTCACCACGATATTCTCTCTTAAAGTCAGAATCACTGAATGAAATATCTGAGGTTTGAAATGTGCCAGTTTCCTTCAAATAGCAGTTACAATGTTTTAACCTTCGATCTAAGGAATTATGGGTCTTTTAAGTAGGAATAAATAAGGAAGTTCTTAATTTATGTATCAGCAGAAATTGTGTTGTTTATTGCATTTTGCATAAAATTTGAAAAGGTTTTTGTTTGTTTTGTCAAACTTTGTGCCTGGTGGCTCTCGGGAGGGAAAAGTCTGTACAACGTCCAAAGATCAACAACAAAGCCAACTGATTTTGGCATTTCACTTTATGGCTAATGTCTTGAAAATCTCAGAAAAGTTATGATTGTCATGAACTAACATAACTTCATAATTTCATCATTTAGATCTATGGTTTATTTTCTGTTTCTGTACTTATGACGGCTGTGGTAAATATAAACAAACCTCAAAACAAAGAAAACAGAAAAGCATATTAGTAAAAATAGAATATTTATTTGCAGTTTTACAGCTCTTGGCATGCAAAGACATATTGGTTTATATGTGATTCGGCTTTAATTCTAAAAGAGTCGTTTCATCTTCATCGCTACACATTACTGACATAACAAAGTTTACTGTAAAATCCTAAGTCTAGAGGCCTTCCTGTGTTTTATGTGTCATTCATTCCTCTTCTCAAATTCAGTTAAGACCTAGTGTGTCTTTTATGGCAAGTTACAGACCAAAATGCAAGCTTAAAGTCACAGCTGTTGGAATTTGGTGTTCGCTTCCTCAAAAAAAAAAAAAAAAAAAAATACTGAGGATATCGTTTGCAGTATTCATATTTTAAGGGCTAGGTGGTGCTATCCTTGTGTGGAAAGCATTTTTGCCAGGGACTAAAAGGGAGAGCGAGGAAGATGAACAGGACGCCTCCAACGATGAGGATGGCTCCGGCTGAGCCGACGCAGGCGACAGACCAAGACAGCTCATGGTGAAGAGGTATGGAGTGGTCACTGGACAGCAGCGCCAGTACAGACTGGTGGAAAATCAGCACCGACAGGAGAACCAGAACACCTGCACAAGTTGGAACACATGATAAACGGGGATTAGGTGAAGGTTGCAGCCTAAAATAAACTGTGCCTTCCAAAGGTGTTTATGCCACCTTGATTATCACATTTTGAGTCAGACTTCATCGCACTTTGTTGGTAATTTATGTGTTGAACTAACACAAAGCAGTGTGTAATTGCAACTTAGATTTAGTCCTGTTCGTTGATGTTTTCTGTTGTATTTATAGTAAGAATAGATTGAGAAGAGCCTGGTGACATTCACTAACTGGGTGACTTCAGAAAGTAACATTTTCCACCCATTTTATTTAGGCTTATAAGAAGAAAGGGGCTGCAAAAGTGTCCAAAGCCTCAAAAGGTGTTCTAAAGCCTGTCAGCAGATAAAGTACACGTACAGACAATAAAGTGCATGTAAGGGTCGAACTCTGTAAATATATAAGCCTTCATGGGAATCTTGACTGTCACCTGATAGGATGAAACAGAAGGATGCTGGTTTGAGAAAGAAGGGCACTCCTTTGCTGAGCGACATAGCGATACAGATGGAGCCCATCACCATCATGGTCAGGCTCAAAAGAGCCAAGATGGCTGCTGCTAGGTTCAAATCTGTAAAAGGGAGAAGACAGAAAATTTAGGAAGCAAAGTTGCATAAAAACCTTTTCAGTTTAAAGTAGGATTTTCCAAATATGCCCTCCAGTTTCTGTTTAACAAAATATTAACAACCATATGGTTCACTCTGTAAATCTAGACATCTTTCATTCTTGCATATTTGCTCATTATTATGGAATATTCGACAACAAATTAAACCTAAAACTCGTGTTCCTGCTTCCATCACACTCAGGAGTCACTTTACAAGCCAATCGTCACCCAGTTTGGATGCAACACAAAAATATCTCTGTTGCTTTTAAAGATTAAAACTTTTTTTTTTTTGAAAGGACTTGAATATTTTTTCTCTTCTCTGAGAACATGCGTGTCCATCATGTGTTAAGTTTCCCCTGGTATGTTTTTTTTTTTTAAATGAATTCTCAGCACAAGCACAACAGATTGTGCAAATCTAATTCATTTCTGTGACGTCCAGTTGGCTTACCAGCATAATAATAGCGCTATTAGTTGAACGTGTATGTATAATAATATTATCTGAACTTACTATACATTATCAAAAATGTTTTTTCTTTGAGGTGAGGTTGTGTGGTGTAGTTATGAGTCGTCGGTATCAAAACTGCCATGAACTTAGAAAACTGAAGGAGAAAAAGTCGTACAGAAAAACAGTGTGAATAAGGAGGATGTTGAGATACTTACTTAACCCCCAAAACCATTCGCTAATTGTTTTTCTATTTGTCTCAGGAATAACTCTAACAGCAGCTATCTTAGAAGTAAAAATCTGAGTTTGACGTTTTTTTAAAGTGATGGGAATCAAATACAAAACATGCAAATATTTTTGTAGATACTGTGAAGGATCTAGAAGTGGTGCTCAAGCATGAACCAGACTTGTGGAGGTCCACAATAATTCTCTTCCTCACATTGTGATTGGTGGCTTTTAATTTTCTCATGATGTCACACGAGGAAGGAGTGTGTTTGAGGTCTTGCCTCGTGTAAAACACTTTGAATTGCCTTCTTGTGCTATAAAAATAAAATTGTCACGCCTCAATTTGATGCAATTGTTGCAAATTATAGGTTCAGAAGTCTTGGAAAGCAACGACACGGTAATCTGGGCTGTCTAAAACTGTTTCAAGGCACAGTTCGCCAATATAGACCTCTGATTTGGATGGACAAAATAACGCTTCTCTAAAAACCTTTTAACAGGAAATGTTTAGTGTGATTTAATATAGTTAAAAAAAAAAGTTTATACAGTTCATGAAAATATCTGATTTCAGCTACAAGGCTTATCTACACCTTTTAAAGATGACAGCTTCTTGAAAAGTGGGGTTTTAAGCATTAGCAACACAACTTTAGCTGCTGATAGAGATGACCAACGCTCGGTGTGAGACAAGATTTAAGTGTCAGCAAGCTAATCTGGAAACTGCACTGAAACAAGTGGCTCCCTGAGCGCGATGGTAAGCACATTAATCAGTCTGATAGCGTATAGCTTTACCTTGGAAAATGGGTGGCTGTGGAAATTAATGGGCTAACACAAACGGTTCTGTGAGCACCACAGTGGGCATCTTTATTGGACGGTAGGTGTAACCGGTGTGTGTTCGTTAGACAGCGGTGGAGTAAAGAGGGTAAACATGTCTCACTTCTGTTTGTCGTCTTCTTGAATATGACTGCGTTCTCCCCAGAGGTGAAGAACTTGAAGTAGGTGCAGTTGGATTCTGTGGGTACAAACAGAAGATAAGACAAAGACACACACACACATGTTCCTCTGGATGGCTGCTGGTCTCCTCTGATGTGCCTACTATACGCATCCATGCACTCTGTCCTTCCAGGCATCATTCCTATTTATATCCAAGAGTCGAGCTTAAAAAAAACAGACACACACACACACACCTCTGCGTGCACACACACACATACGTCTCATACCACTGCACATAAGGTGCAGCCAGAGACAGCGAGAGACAGCAAAACGTTAGGATGAATAGCAGAGAGGAGTAAGAGAGGAAGACTGAGAGAATGGTGCGTATTGTGACAAGGAGACGTGTGGCGGCAGAGGGAAAGAAAACAAGAAGAAGAGTTCAAAGGATGGGATATAAGCGAATATGGAGGAGTGCGTTTCAGGCAGATGGAGGGGTGGTGAATGAAGGCAAGGATAGAGGAGAGCCACAGATGGAGAAGGAGGTGAAGGGAGGAGGATAAGTCAGGAGGGAGAGAAAACACAGAGGGGTTGGTTAATACTGCATTAGACACACACTCTCTCTCTCTCTCTCTCTCTCTCTGTCTCTCTGTCTGTCTGTATGTCTGTCCCTCTTCCTTGCCCCCCCCTCCCACTCTCTATATTTAGACAAAAACTGTGAAGTAGTCAGATTCCACTTGGCTTCACAGGCGCATAGTGATGATTTTAACCCACAGAAAAAAAAGAGATGTCCAAGATGACTACACATACAGTTCCTCCACACACAAACATGGCTTTAGCCCACATACAAGCTCTGAAACTGATCCGGCATTTATCAGCCCGCTGATTCTGTCACACATTACGCTTCCACAGTCAGCTTGTTTTTTTTTTCCCTCTCGCAACCCCTGCTGAGACTGTAATTATTGAGCCGTCACTTTCTCGGTCCAGCGGGCAACGAAGATGGATTGCTGGTCTTAAGATGACAGACGCAACATCAGCAGGCCGGGACGGCAGCCAGAGGCGCGTAAACATTGATACGAGAGGGAAAAGGCAGAGGATGGTGAAAACAGTTGTTTTTCTACAAATGTGATGAGCTCACAGCCATCTGTGACAGGCAGCGTGGGCCAACTGTGGAGGGATGTGAGAAGGAGATTGTCAGGAGCATGCTGGCTTCTCACACACGTCGACAAACCTTCTTGTAGTCAGACCTGCTGGCCAGAAACAGCCGGTGATCCAGAACATACCCCTGTGGCAAAACCTAGTTGCTCCCAAGTACTTGAGATACTGGCAATGAGCTGGATTTAAGTCCAGACTTTAATTAGGCCACTTCTGAACCTTCATTGAGCCATTCAGAGGAGCACATGGTTCAATTCGAGGTCCTACTGCACAACTCAACCCGTTTGGATTATCCAGAATTTATCACTCCAGCAGCAAAGCAACCCCATCGTACTTCCAATACTTTGTTAGGAAATATCTGTAAGGCAGATATGTTAGTTTTGGGGCAAATACAGCAAGGCACTCACTTTCCAAAGAGTCCTCCCTTTGTCTCAGCAATCTCTAGAATATATTTTTAAAAGCATTGTGGATCATTAACAGGACTGTGGACAAGAAGCACCAGAGTTCAACTTTGTGCCAAGACTGCAGACACATTTCAGGGAATACAGCTACAAGCCTTCTACAGATCCACAGGATACGTTTTTAGACTGGACAACCAAACTACCTTGACAACCTCAGCAGCTCTGGGCAGGCAAAGATCTGGTCCTCTCTGCTCCGTGGCCAAGAGGAAAGCAACACCGCTCCTCCTGAATCTGAGGCTAATGGTCGAAGCCTTCTGTCCGTCACCCTAGAGTCAATTTTCCCTGGTGCTGGCTGAGAAGGATCACACACTCCTTCATTTTGATGTCTGTGAGGAAAATATTTGCTTTTCTCTTGAGAAATTCTCTGAGCATGTCAGTGAGTCCAGGAGGTCTTTCAGTAAATGCCTCTCTCCACGTCTAAGCTAACCTTTCAGACAGAAATAGGTCATTGTGCAGATAATCTCCGGAGAACCCAGCCACGGTCAAGTTGCATAAAGCGCTATTGGAAAGGAGCCGTCACTACAGTAAACACGGTTGTCTGTCAAAACAAGAAACCTATGGTCTTTATCACCTAATGTACAACAGGACATGACAGGTTATATGCAGGGATTTGTAAATATATTCATACCTGGACAGCAGCATACATCGATACATTTTACCAATATAGACCAACACCAAGCAGGGCATAATTGTGAAAAATTTATTCCAAATGAAAATCTAGAAAATATGGCTGTACCCTGATATTCTGCTCCCATGTGTATGTTTCTATCAGCTTTTATTATCTAGACTCTTTTCATTTTTGCTCATTCTTAGCAATAAAGCTTCAGTCAGATTCGACTGAAAAAAAAAAAATCATTATTTTATCTTAGTGCTGTTTTGATTAGATAGGAAAAATGAAATACATACCACAACAGCTGTGTAATTTTACTGGATAGGTTCCCATGTCTTTAAAGATTCAATATGCACATTATCTATATGGTGACGTAGATACATTTTGTCTAGGGAGGCAGGGCAGAAATCTAAAGAAAAAGAGCAAATTGTAATGAAATATGTTGGATAACTTGCAAAAAATTAAGTCTAAAATCTAAGAAAAGACTATTTAGGTGTTGGTAGCAACGTCTGTAATTTATCCCTTTTTCGGACTGGGCTTTTTTGGAGCAGCCATTGATCTCACCTCCAGGTAGCTCAGCAGGGCCGCAGCTCGTCCTCTCCGGGTCGATGTCGGCCACCAACAGGGTGCGGATGCAGCCCTTCCACAGGCCGTAGTGGGCCATCTGGCAGGTCTGGTTGCCGCTGTAATTCTTCGGCTGGGCCAGCTCTACCCAGAACTCTGTTCCCATGCCCAGCACCGTCAGGGTCACCCCAACGATCGCCACAAAAAAGACCAGCTTGATCTTACCCTCCTGGCTGTCACTCATCTTGTTGGTCCTTCTTTGTCCTCCTCTAAAGCCCTTCATTCCGGCCAGACCCCCGCCCTGACCGCCCCCTGCGACCCCCATGCGGCCCTCCTCTTCCTGATGGACAAAGAAGTTGGACCACATGCTGGCCAGAGACGAGGAGCAGCAGAGATCACAGGAAAAAGACGAGAGGAACAAATGAGGGATTCGGTATGAAGTGGGTGCGAGACGGATGGTTGTAACTCTGTAATGACTGTGTGACACAGCTGTGCGTTTCTGGATGAGTGAATTGAGCAAAAACTGTGAGAAATTTAGTAAAAAAAAAAAAAAAGTGGGCTGGATGCTGAAATTAGACACAAGGAGCTATGAATAGATCTGCAGTGATGTTGGGGGCGGATGCGCTAAGGTAACAATACGATGGGATGAAACACAGAAGGACCAGGAGAGCCAGTCTGCGTGGGTTTTTTTTTTCCCTTTGTCCAATCTTCTGAAACACAGAAATAAAACACAAAGATGAAAGAGCAGCCAAGCATATGCTTCACCAGAGCAAAATCCTTTCATCACCAGCATAATATTTAATTTCCACCAGCTTTATCAGCCTCTATAATATTCCCTCCCTAAAAGCCATATGACATGCTCTCAGCCAACAGCAGATAAAGCAGATGGCGTTCCTCTCGGAGGCAGATTCTGCTTCAGATGAAGAAACAATGGCTGTGGAGGAGCTAGCAGGGTGGGTTTGCGTCGTGTCAAGGTGAGAAGAGATGACTGGGACCACCCATCTTTGTTTCCCCAGCAGAGCTTCTCCCTGCGCAGGTACGCTGTCTGCAGCTCAGAGACAGATCCGCTTTGATCTGAGGGGACGAAGGGTTGCTACAAATACCCCACAACCTGCTTTGTGCTCCAAATGTCTTCGAGATGTAAAACACCAGAACTAGCGTACAGGGTCTTGACCTAGAGCTTTTTCACATTTTGTCACTGTAACATAAACGTGTCTGTATCTTACTGAGTTTGCATAATATTTAAACACAACGTAGAAAATAACTAAAAAGGAAGTTACAGCGTTCATGTTTTTTTTTTAAAAGTATTTTCACAAGTAAAAATCTGACAAGTGTGGCATGCATTTTTATTCGGCCCTCCAGAGTTATGAATTTGTAGGATCACCTATAGCTATGATTCCAGCTGCAAGTCTTCTGGTGTGTTTTTCTACCAATGTTGCACAAAAAGAGGGTTTGTAAAGTAGTTCAAGTTGAGTTAGATTTGATGAACGTGTGTGAAAACCGGTTTTCACGTCTTAACATGGATTCAGGTCTGAACTTTGACTGTGCTGTATGTTCAAGGTGGTTTGAGTTTGACTTCATTGAGCGTAGTGTAATAAAGCAATAAACAAAATCATACATAAAAGCAAACAATAAAGATTCAGTTTGAATAACTTTCCAGATTTTGAACCAGTCACTTTCTTTCACTTTAGTTATAAAACATTAAAGCCTGTGGCATTCACATGATGCAACTTATAAAAGTTCAAGGGTGTGAATACTTCTGCAGGGCACGGCATTAAGTTGTTTCTTAATACGAGCGAATGTGGTTAACAATGCAAACAACAGGGCACAAGAGTGTTGCTGCCATGTGCAGGGGTGCATTAGAGGTGATAATTTAAGCCTGAGCCCTCTGACAGAGAGGGGGCTGCAGTAATTAACTCGGCTGTGTCGTCCAGCAGTGCGCCGAGAGGAGGCAGGGGGCCAGCACCAGCAGGCCTCGTTCGCAGTTGTTGGATCACTTAATTCAGAGCTTTGCCATGACACCATCAGCGGTTTTAAATAGTCAACACAACACGCGAACCCTCTCACCGAAAGTCCTCCGTGTGCAGTTATTCAGGAGTATCATGACAGTATGATCTGTCACATGCAAAATTTTAAAAAATGATAATAATAAAAAAATCTGAGTGCAGACATTGTGAGGGATTTTTTTTTTTTTTAATATACAAACCTTCAAATCATTTTTTAAATCATTATTTTCATGACAACCATCTTCTGAAGCCTGACTCGTTGGTCATAACAGGCGGTTTTCACAACAATAAGAGCTTGAATAACCACAAAATGAATTTCTGAAGTACATAAACAGCAATATCAACATGTCACTGAGCGCTAACCTGCAAATCTGTTGGGCAACTGTGTAAATTGAAAATCAAACAGAATGTTTTTGTATAAAAAATATATACTTTTGCTTAAAAAAAAAACAGAACCAGGTTTAAACTGAGAAACAGTTTGCATTCATCAAAGAATGGATCTTTTTTTTTTTTAATTTGATGTTAATCAAATTTTAATTTGATGTCAGAGCTGAACAAATCTGAACTACCTGACAACAAACATCAGGCCAGATTTTCTTTTAAATCTCATTTTAGCATTGTAAAAACTCTATTTCTTAATCATTTAGACAATGCTATTTTGTTATTACTAAAGAAGCACATGGCTTTTTTGAAGCAGTCTACAATTTGTAGTTTGACATACAGCTTAAACAAGACATTAACATACATTATCAAAGGATAAAATATATTTCCCCCCACTATTTCACATTAATCAAACAAACTTTTCCCGTTTGGATTATTGACATACGCTAAACAACAACAAAACAAGCATTTTTAAAAGAACTTTTCAGTCAGAAGTGTACATAGATTTTCTGACTATTTAATAGAAATTACGTTTTCCACTGTCTTTAACTTGGATTGAGCTTCTTATAATAGTTTGATGGAATTTTATTTGCATTTATGTAATTTTCTGTATAGCTTTTCTCATGGATTCTGTGAAGTGCAGCAACCCTCCCTCTGCAGTATTATACTGCCACCTTCATAATTTACAGAATGGATGGTGTTTACAGACTCCACTTTTTCCTCCAAATGCAGCAATGTTCATTATGTCCAAAAAGTTAAGTTTTCGTCTAAAGGACTTGTTTCTAAAACTTAAGGTCTTTGTCCTTGGGTGTATTGGTAAACTATGAACTGGGTTTTCACGTTGCGCTTGGGGTAACGGCGTCTTCATGTCGGTACATGTCCTCGGCCCTTCTGAGAGTCCACTCAGCCTATTTTAGTACGGCACTTGTTCTACTGGACAATGACGCACTCTTACTAGTCGCAGACAGCATTTTTTATAAGATTTAGCTTTTATTCTGAGTTTGACATGTACGTTACAAACTCAAACACTTTAATCTCTGGGACACAGACGATGTCTCCTGTCAGAGCAGTGAGACAACTAGACATTCCCATGGTGACTGTTTGAACAGATGAATGTGGTTTCTTCAGGCTTCTGGATACTGAAATGGACCTGTGGAGCTCCAAATATCATATCCTAAAATGTTTACTGCTGTCTTTTGAGTTTTCTGTGATGTCACTGTGTTTGATGTTTTGTCTGACAATTCATCTACAGGTGTGCCTTTTATAACTCAGGTATTGTGAATTAATTAGAAGCTCACACAGCCATGACATCTCTTTCCCAAAATGTTTAAGGCATGATTATCTTATTATTATTATTTTTAAACATCCCAATATTTGAAGAAAGTGAGGTAAAACAGGAAAAGCTTAGTCTGATTTAAGGTTGTAAAAAAGCATATGTAAAAATCTGGGTACGGCTGCCATACAAATGTTTTGCTTTTGCTTATTTATATTATATTTGATTTATTTGATTAAACAAAAATTAGATGTTCCGCTTAAAAAAAAAACTATAGCAATTTTTTTCTTCCTAATGTAAACATATTTGTACTATTTCCACTTGGGGCTTAAATTATGTTTTTTTTATTTATGTTTCATATATTTGACACCATTCTACAAACTTGAGTTTAAACAAAAAGTTTGCAGTTGGACGTAAGCAAGGCAGAAGCAAAGACCTTTAACAATCAGAGCCCATTTTCAACACCAGCAGTAATAGAGAATCTCTAGACTACAGCTACTGACAGCCAAGTTAGTGGAGGTAGAGTTACAAACCTCGATCACGTTACCACAGATACCGTCCAGGCTGTTCCAAATGCAAGCGATGCAAACAAATACTCGCTTTGGAACTGGCATTTCTCCCATTCAAAGTGCAGAAGATTAGTTTTGCTGCAGCTCTGCTACATTTACTTCTACAGCAAGTTGCGCAGAGGACAAGCTTGTGCAGACACGTGCAGATTTTGTTGTGAAAATCAGGAATTCTCTCTCCGCCGCCATCTGTGTGATGCGTGGCCGCCGCAGAGTGACATCAGGCTAAGGCGTGTGAGTGAAAAGAAGAATAAATCTGACCTGTTTGGTGCGTGTTGTTCAGTTCAGGAGGAAGAGGCGCCTGAAACCTAATAGAGGGGCAGAGTGGTGATGGGAGAGGTAGTGAAAGGGGGAGAGGGGGAGGAAGTGAAGGGAGGGAGGTACAGAGGAGTTATGGAAAGTGGGTGTAAGTTGGGGTTGGAGCTGCAGCCTGGTTGGTTCGCACTACTGATGTGTCACTGCTGTTTTGGCCCACCAACTGTGCTTGCAGCTCATGTTCGGTCTGAAAGGCACCCTGTTCGTGCTCCATACATGTTTGAAATTTTAAATCAGGGAGGATAGGTGCTGCAGGGTGGTCTGCTGTCATGCTGAAGGTTCTGCCAGCGTGGGTGAAAACATGCCTGTGACCGCCCTACTGTCAGTGTGTGTGTGTGTGTGTGTGTGTGTGTGTCTATTTTTGACAGCCACCTGTTAATGACATTAAGTCAGGGTGAGGGAGGAGCCTGTGTTTATATGAGACGGCCAGCTACACAGCACACTGACATGGAAACAGAGAGGCACATCCAGGAAAAATGCAACTGGAGAGAAAAAAAAAAAAAAAAAAACGTGGGAGATGAGATGAGTTTAAAACATGCTAAAGAAACATCTCAGGCTGGTGTGGCAACAGCTAACCCAAATTAGACACCAAATCCTGTGAGTTTGACGTCCTGCAAAGGTTTCCTCGTAGCCCCGTCCTGCTCGGCTGTTCCCCAGTTTAGGTTACATACGTGGCACACACAGAGTCAGAGAGAGAGAGGCCAAACCCGGCAGCCAGTGAGCGCTGAGGGATGGGGGTTGGGATTGAGAAAGGATGCAAACCGAAAGTGAGTCGGGCACAGAAAAAAAAAACAGAACGGGACAAAATCGGAGAAAAAGGACGAAACAAGCTGCAGGCTGTGACAGCGAAAGAAACACCTGCCTCGTCCCAAACTATCAAACCCCCCGAAATGACACACACCTCTGAGTTTTGACCTTTCATCTCCAGAGACTCTGCTCCCCTGCCCACTTTAGTTCTGCCTCACAGATGCCATAAAGCAATTGTTTTCAAATTTTTGAAAATATTTCCATCTCACAAACATAATTTGTTCCTTAGTTAAAAATGCATTTTGCATCTCTCCCATTTTTTTCTTTAACCAAACACTTAACTAAGCATGTGATATTTTCAAAGAAGTCAGGCTTTTTTTAAGAGGAATTTGTAATTATTATAGAATATTAAAAGGGTCTCACATGTTTTATGAAAAAAAAGGACATATAATTTTTTAAAAACTGGGAGAAATGAGTGGGATACGGATTTCTTTTTTGTTGAAAACACTTGCTCTAAGTTTAATAAATGTCTTGCTATGGAGTAAAGGTTGTGTCTGTGGTTTTATTCACAATAAAATGAACATTAAAGAAAACAATGCTATTATTAAAAGGTGAACACTTTGCACTGCACTTAACATTTTCCATTGTAAGACTGAACTGAACTCTCGCCCTGAAAAATCTTTAATAGCTTCCATTTTTATCAACTTTTTATATTCTTCAAGAAGAACAATACAGAGAGTTATGAACACTGAAGCCTTTTAAAGTAGCCGATGTTCACTGTGAGATTGCGCAGTAGATGAACTTCCCTTAGAGAGGTCACATATGTTCAACCTGTAACAGCTGCAATTAATCTGTTAACTGAGAGGACGGCAATCTGTTTTAATGCGAACAGTGTGTGTGGATTCTTCGAAACACCTGAGTTCACAGAGTCCCGCCGCTCCTCCATCATGTGAGATGGATGGAAAATGTCCAAAGACAGTCAGAAGCCATCAATAATCTGCAGCGTGCTGATGTGAATAATCTTGTCTCCACATCACTCTTGGGCTTCCGTCAGCAGCACCGACTTATGCTTCAACACTCTGCATGGCTTACATGTGTCCTCATGTGTTTGCCTGTGTGGGCGCACCAGGCATCACACATTACATTTGTGATGCAACAATTACACACTTTGCTGCTGCAGCCCAAACATTTCCCCCAATAAAGAATTAGGCCTAGCTATAAGCCCAACATGAATCAACATAGGTTTATAATGTTGTTTATCAAATATTTGAAAGCTACAGTGCATTCAAAAAGGATTCTTATGACTTAACTATGTAACTTTTTTTGACATTAGAGCCACAAATCTCAACTTACTGATCAGAGAAGCAACAAACAGGATTTGGTACCGCTGGAGGAGTTGAGGAGATCCACAGCTGGAGACAGAAATACATGCTCTTTAACCTTGCACCTCAATTACTGTAATGATCTCGTTTATTAAACTGGTATGATTTGATTGCGCCATTACTGGTTTCCCCTGAGTGGACTCCAGATCATTTCTGAATTCATTTTAAAATGATTTTTTTTTATTTGTCTGCACCGATGTGCCCATTTGCAGCACATTGTATTCTCAGATCAATAGAACAGATGCTATTAGTGGTTCCAAAAACATCTATACTGAGAGGCGATGAAGTCTTTTGTGTAAGATGATTTTGTACTCCTTTTTTTTGTTTTTAGTATAATTTATAGATTTTTTTTTTTAATTTGTGTTCTGTTCTGTTTTACCTCTTATTCTCTGACCCGTGTTGATCTTTTATGGTTTTTGTTATGCTTTTTATCTTTTTTTTTTTTTCAGTTTTCCTGTGGTTTTTAGATGTTTCAAAATAAACTGTGGAGGTGTGGTATGATAGCACACCACACCTAGCATGCAAAAGTATATTTGTAGTCAGAAACTAACACTGCAGATTACCCCGGAACACAGCGTCCCCACATAGTGGTGAATGCATCATGCTGTGGGGAAGCTTATCCGAAATGTGTACACATATGACGCCCTCTACTCCTTACATAACAGCAAAGTTCAAGTTAAACCTATTCTTTTACTTATTAGCTAAGGACAAGTGGAAAGACACTTCAAAGAACATAAGAAAAGCTCTCTTTGCATTAAATTCTTTGGGTTTCTTTTTTGAGACGTTATAAATACACGGCTACTAAGAGTAATGATCGGCTGTCATGTCGAAGCATGACTAACATCGATGCAGCATGCACATGGCCAAATGAAGCATCTCAAAGTGTCTCATCCGTCTCCGTAGTTTTAATTTCCACATTAAAAGGCTTCGTATCACATTAATAACATCTATGTGTTTAGCTGGTGCAGAGCCCCTCTCCAAACGATGATTTGCAGAGCTTAACCCCCTGTGTGTAGAATAAACACAGGATATTGCTCACAGATACCGCATCCAGCTCCAGTGTTGCACTCCCGCTGCGGCAGTGTTCCATCTTTCTGAATGAAGATCAATGAGGAAGCTCTGTCCGGAATGCCAATGATCACCGCCAGAGTCACACATTCACCACTAGAGGGCGACGATGACTTTACAATCCTCACTGCAGCACCAGGGTGGGAGAGGAGAGGGGACGGTAATGACATGTAGGGATCTCTCATAGTGGTCAGAGGAGTCTCCGGGTCTGTAGGTGTGGCTGTGTCAAAGTTTGTTTTGTTTTTTTTTTTACATACGAGCTCTGGTGTGTAAAAGGTTTCGGATGCATGAAAGCTCTGATGCTCCAGCTCCGTCCTCGGGGAGCAGCCGGGCACAGAGTGCTGCATCACAGACCCTGCCTCTGGGTCCAGTGCAGTGGAGTGTAGCCATGCGGATGAAGATGGGTGGTATAGAGCTGACACAGGCCATTATTCCATGTCAGAGCATTGCTGCTTTACTATAACTGTTTTACACGAACTCCCTATTGAATAAGTCAGGATGCTCCTTATGGCTTTCATTACTGCTGGCTAAGAATGTGTCCGTATGCCAGCTAACGCCAGCGAATGGGAGATTTAATTATCTTTGTGTAGGCGATTTATAAATAGGTACAGACAACAATAACGCAAACAAGGGAGCTCAGCCTACATCATTTGAAAAGGATGCATCAACTCCAAAAAGATTAGGAAGCACTGGTTTAAAAAAAAAAAAAAGAAGATATTAGAAAACACTGTTTTCAAATAAAGCTGATCAGTGCCAGCACAAATCACAAGCAAACTGGGACACCGGTCAACAGGGGGCGCCAAGAGCACTCAGCTATCCAGTCAGTGTATATGTCTACTTCCACTTCCACATAACTAAAGTATGTTTGAAGGTTCATGAGGAGCAGATTTAAAATTATTTTCATTTGTAACATCCCCACGTATTTAGGATGCAAATGAACTAGGAAATGCACCAGTTGTAATGTATATTAGCCACAATTTAAAGTCGCTGATTCATTATTGATTGAACACATTTCTTCTGTTTGTTGCTGTGGTAAAGGTATATTTAACCCAAATTCATTATTAAATGATCATTTCAGTGTGTGATTGAAACAAACTAAATTAGTCCAGCCTGTTTCGGCTCAAATAATATTTAAATGCTGTACTGATGGACCAAATGTTGAAGTTAGAAATATAACTTTGGCTTTGGGGGTGAAGCAAAACATTTGGTGATTAAAAGAATTTGATGGCTCAAAAGAAAACCATGAAATTTAAGGATGTCTGATACTGATAACTAGAACACGTGTCTGCAACCTTTACGATCGAAAGAGGCATTTCTACCCTAAGTCCAGCTAAATAAAACTCATATTGGAGCTGCAAATATTACATGACCTTATGAAAAAAGATAACGTCATTTAGATTTAGGTTAACTAAATGTTAAACATTTAAACATGTTATTTATTTTTTATTTATTTTAAGACCATTGTTTCTACATGTGTGTAATTTGTGCCCAAACAACGGGCCTAAAAGTGGAAATGTGAAGAGCGTTTAGACTTAAAACTATTTAATTTTTAATCTGTGTAAAAAAAAAAAAAAAAAAAAAAGTTTGGTCTAAAGCAATAAATTTATAACAAAAAAACACTTTTAATTTTATTTATAATGGGCATTTTCTAAACTTTTCCAACAATGTTTGACCTATTTAAAGGTAAAATTTTCTCAGCAAGATAAATTTGATCTTGAAGTGCTAAAGATAAATACTGAAAACCTAAAAAAAAAAATAATTACATAAATAAAAATTTTACCAGATGTGCCTGTGAAATAGCGCCATCACTTGGACATTACTGTTCAGTACAAGGATGTTTTTAAATGATGTCATCAACTGAAAGAAGACCCCAGACTTTTCTAGTGTTGAGCCAAACATGAGGGTGCACGATAAAAAGGAAAAAAAAAAAAAAGGCAGCAGTCATGTAAATTCAGCTTTTAATCAACATTTGGAAACAAACTGGACAAACAAAAGACTGCTTGTACAAACTAGATGCTGCTTTTTTTTTAATAGGTTTAAATCATTTAAGAAATCACGTTCGCTTTTAGAAGAAGGAAAAAAAAAAGAAATCGACACAGACACAGAAGATTTTGAAAAAGTAAGGAGTAACATTTCAAAAGTGTTATTTCTGTCACACTCTTAAGCGCCATCTCGCGGAGCCGTAAATATGAAATGAAAGTTTATCATCAAGCCCGTACAGTGTGAAACGTGGTCCTTCGGGAATGAAAGTGAAAGGACTGGGGGCAGTGATAGAAATGAGTAGGTTGCAATGCCTCGTTCGTCTCTACAGGGTCCAAATGTTATGGAACAGGCCAGCGTCGACCAATAAGTGGATTAATTTGATAAATCTGCTGACAGAGACATAAAACAGCTGAATTTGGTTTCATTCTGCAGGACAAACATGAGCCGTGGGATTTTAGTCTTGTGTTTTATTTGGTCTTGTCAAAGAAGGTGAGATGTTGCACAAAAACGTACTGGATCCAACACATTTAACATCCAAGAAGAAAACCGAGCTGTCCAGGGTACAAGATTGTGACACGTATGAAAGCACAGACATCACTGAAAGAGGGGCAAGCCAAATTTCTCTCCAAAGCGAATTGATTTAATAAGGTTAAGGCTTGCTGGTAAAAGATGAGATGCATCCCCTCCTCTCTCACTGAATAGAAACCTGCTTTCCGTTTTCTCCGTTTCGTCGTAATCTGAATCAGGGTCAAAATATGAAGAGCTGTTCACAAAACAAAACCTGGGCATGAAAAGTTACAGGAAGGAAAACAAAAGAAAATGCAAATGGAATCATGGATTTTTCTTCTCTTTTTTTTCCAGCGGTTTGTGTTATTTTGCAGATTGAATACAAGGTGATATTACAGCTCGAATCAGAAAAGCTACGCACATATCAGAACGATTACAGCCGACATTCAGATAAAGTCCAATCAGACGGAGGGGCAGCAGAGTGATCAAACGAAGGAACATGAAGAGATAACAGAAATAAAACAACTTTCCTCTCCAACGGTGATGACAAAACAGGTGGACGTTGTTACGGCTACCGTGTATCTACATTAAATCAACTGAAAATGCCCTTCGTCTTCTGCTTCATCTCCCTTTCACAAACACGTACTCCCTAAATTTTTTTTTTTTCTCCTTTACTCTTTTCAATCAGAATTGTCTAGTCGTTCTGTACGGCAGCTCCTTTTGAATTTAATTAAAATAGGCTTACTCCATTTAAATACAAACCTTTAAAGTAAGGAGTTCCCCTTCAACCCAACTTTCTCTCAAAGCTGACACTCAGGTTGGACAAAGTATAAAAAGAAAAACAAAAAAAAACAAAACAAAAAAAAACAAACAAACTGTAAATCCCGCCCCCTGGCCCTTTTTAATACACACATTTCTCAAAAATCCTCATGGCCTTCCCCACCCGCCCCACCCACCCAGCTACGCAACTAGTACCCAAACCTAGCTCTGTTATGCCTTCATTACAAACCCCGACCTTCTTACGATCACAAATATAGGTTTTAACAGCTGGACATGTCATGTAGATCTCAAACAATAAACTGGATATCATAGAAGTCATTCATCAAATGATTAAAAGTCAAAGATCTACCTGAAATGTTGCTCAACCAATTACTGCCAGGGCTGGTCTGGAAACGGGCAATTTACATAACATTACCATCCCTTCCTCCCCCCCCCACCCCCCCAAGCTGTTACCCACCACCCCATCTACCAGAAGTCCCGGCGGTGATAAGCATCTGGATCGCAGTATTTTGTCACAACCACCCTGTTGGCAAACTTCCTTCCTGTGAGCCCCTGCATGGCCTTCTGGGAGTCAAAAACTGAAGTGAACTCCACAAAGATCTGGAAAAAGAGGGGGGGGAAAAAACACAAAACACTGAAGTCTGGTGACAGAACAGACCACGACTTGCCACAAACATTCATCTTCCTTGAGCTTTCTCATATTTTGTCATGCTACAATCCTCAAGCAGTGTTTTTAAAGTTGTGCATGAAGGTAAAGAGAAAGGGAAATACTCCGACTCTTACTAATAAAATCTTTGAGGCAAGCATATGTTTCAGCCCTCTTTACTCTGGTGTGTGTAAATAAAGTCACCCCGTATCACAACAGAAATGTACAAAAGACGATAAATTAGTGATAAATTTACACTGACCCATAAAAGACGAAATAAAGCCAGCGATCAAGAGGATATTAGCAGCCAGTTACTGGAAGCCTCAACCGCCTCGAGTCACAGAATGCAATAAGGATGTGTGCAGGTGACTCAAATTAAGCCTGACAGAAAATTTCCGTGGGAAAAAACAAATAAATCTGCATAGATTCAAGATTAAATGGTTCTGTAGTTAAAGCCAACTTGCATTTTTTTAAAAAAAACAAAAAAACAATTTAAGACATTTTATGGCCTTCATTTTAGATGCATGACTTTAAGACTTTTAAAGGATGCATGGACCCTGGAAATCAAATACATGCCACATCTTTCACATTTCAAACATTCTGAGATCTCTTTCTCTCCACCTCGCACTATTTCGTGTTGATCCATCACATAAAATCCAAACTAAATATCTGGTTGTAACGTAACCAAATGCAGAAATGTTCAAATCTGGACTTCGAACACCGCCTACCTTGCCGGTCCCGGGCACCTCCAGGCCGTCCACAGGGCGAGGTATCTCGATGCTCTTGACTTGGCCGTACTTGCTGCACTCCTCCCTCACATCTTCCACAATCTCCTCATATTCTTCGTCGTCCAGGAGCTCCTCTGGGGCCACCATGTTCATCAGACACAGCACTTCAGTGGGCAGGCCGCCCATCTGAGTCACAGAGCTGTTCAGACCCGGGACCTGCAGCGTCACAGGCGTCTGGTTTATGGTTGTCTGGAAGAAAAAAAAAACGCACAGATTGCAAAAAAAAAAAAGGTTCAATTTATTTGGAATCAGATTGCTTTAAGCATGCAGAAGGTCTACCACATCAACAACCAATGTGACATGTCATATTTATAGCCACCCCACCATATTGGGAGTCCTTCTGTTCTGCACTAGAGGATAAACGCCGACATGATCACTATTAAATGTAATTTTAAAAAAAACACCGTAGCTGAAAGGCGAGCAATGTACTGTTCACTCACTTCCTCATTACTACACTAGAACAAAAATCTGCATTTTAGGAGGTCAGGGGTGTGAGTTTCATGCATTGCCTAACAATGTTTATGAAAACTGCATGACTTAACTTGCAAGTCAGCTTGTGTACATTTATATTTTGGATTTTTATTTTACTGTTTAGCAACATAATTTCCACAAACTAAGAGAAAAATGATTATCTGTGATGAAACAAAACCAGGCTTGGAGGGAAAACACTGCAATACATGCAATATTTAAAAGAAACAGTGATGTATTCTTCCCTACTATTATGAACATCAAAAAAATATTTTTTCTTTTTTTTTTTGAAAAAGGCTAAACAAAGAAAAAAAAAGTATCTTAAGTTTAATATGTTTAACTGAAATAATGTATTTTTTCCCCTCCACCAAATCAATTCCAGTGTTAAACTGGATCCACAGCAGTTATTATCTGCCGGACCATAACACTGGTTTTATCACGGCATCAGCTCTTTGCTTCTGCAGAGTTTTGTCAGTGGATTAGGTCAGGCTACTGAAAACATCAATATGTTAAAATGCTGCAAGCATCACGTCTGGTCTGCTTAATTTAAGGCCCAAAGTATAAAAACACTGAGGTTTAACATTAAAATGTGAGATCAGCAGTAGAACAACATAAGCTGACTTAATAACTTGTTGTTTGGTTTATTTGCCTGTTGCATAATGAATGTAGTGCAATACATACAGAGCTGCTTTTCTCCACATTTATCATTTCCAAATGCATTTATAAATACCGTTTGAGGCTCTGCATAGAAACACTGTTGGGCCTTTTCAACAGTGCACTGAAATGCATGACAGGACTGTAAAGAGCAGTCGCCAACACCAATAAAGGTATTTGAAACTGTTTATAAAAATAAATGGGTGGCATGACACATCCATTCTGACAAAAATTCTGAGTAAAACTCATGTAGATCAGAAATCCTTTAAGAGTTTTACTCTTAAAACAAAACTGCTCAAGCACTAATAGTGGCCCAAGAACTACAATAACTTTCGGTGGGACAAACCCTTTGTTTCTATATGAAAACACAAAACATCACCGAAAAGAAAAGATTCCCACTTTCACTTGTTACCACTGTTAAAATGGGACAAACTAGAGAAAACGTAACAGGAATGTGTCCGAGCTTAGCATCGAAGTTCCCACTATCCTGCTGCCAGCAGCTGGAAACTCACCAGAGTGGCGTTCTTGGAGCCCACGCTGGCTCTCTGCACCAGGAGCTTCTTGTCTCCCAGCTGCATGCCGTTCAGCCCGGCGATAGCCTGCAAAGATGCCAACGATTATTTACACCCTCCTGAGACGAGCTCCACTGATGCACATTTTCCTCTGTTGTGACCAATTACCTGATCATTCAAGTTGACGTCAACATATTCACAGAAAGCGTATCCTTTAGACAGGCCTGTGGCGCTGTCTTTCACCAGATTAAAGGCCTTCAGTGGGCCAAATGATGTCAGCAGTTCCTTCACCTAGAAAAACACAAAGTTCTCACATTGAGTCATGTTGCTTACAAATATATGATCTGTTGGCTTGCATTCAGTTAATTTCTAACATTTCAAGGCTCGTGAACATTGAAAAACATGTTATATTATGGGTTGTATCTCAGATTAAAGGCAAAAAACAAACACTGACCTGGTCATCATTCAGGTAGTTCGGCAAACCACCTATAAAGAGCTTGTGAGCCGAATCTGGCACCACTGTGGACACCACACCTGCATCATGTTCAAGGATGGAAGCAAAAACATCACATCAGATGATTACAGGTCACGGCTATGTGGAGAATTTTATGAATATTAATGAAATGTGACAAGCAACTGAGGTTAAAAACCATTAATTGTCTGTGTACCCGGCACATAGACACTGGGGTTCTCGCTCATGCCAGGCAGGGGCTGGTAATCGTGCGGGCGGCGGATTTTCAGGCTCTGGCCTTGAAAGATGATGCCATCAAAGGCCATTGCCTGTGTTGTTTCATCCACCGAACGGAACTGCACAGAAAAGCGATGTCATCAAACACGAATTGATTGTTACATCGTGATCACAAAACGACGGTCCCTGTGATACGTCCCTACCTCCAGGAAGGCAAAGTTCTTATCCTGGTTGATCTGTACTGCAAGCACAGGATTCCCAGGGGCCTGAGTCAGACCCCCCAAACGCATCTGAGCGTTAAAAAAGTCCATCATAGATTCCTGCATTGAAAGGAGGGAAAAGATCAGTGAATTAGCTCAAACTTTTCATAGTTTATTTAAAACGTAAATGTATTACCACAAAAATGCTCAATTAAGAAGTTTTCACCTCTGTGATGCCAAATGGGATGTTGCCCACATACAGGCGGCGAGCCTGCCGGGTCATCTGACTGCCCACCACAGGCACCGGGGTGGGAGTAACAGCCAGGCCATCCGGGGTCATGGTGGGCAGCAGGGCCGTGGCTGGGATCTGTCCGGCCGCTGGGAGAGAAAGAAAGAAAGTGTTTGAAAATCTAGACACTTTTTTTTTTTAAATGCATCTGACCGTTTCATTTGGTGAATGATGGACAGATATGTGGACAGACAGATGGATGCCATGACGAGACAACAGGACAGGGAAGTATATCCTACTGCTGTATTTTTCCACATTTACTAGACCTTAAAATTTGCAATAAATCTCCCCGTTTGCCCAAACTGTGCAGGAACCCTGACTTTACAGTCGTTCTTTATTAAGGAAGCAAGTTTGACTCTGATTATTGATGTTCATCCCAAATGGATGGAGGCAAATGATACCTTGCATGGCTTTGTACTGCATGGGAGTGATGTGTTCAAAACCCGGTGGAGGAACATCCCAGTACTTCTTCACCTTCTTCTTCTTCTCACGATGGGGAGAACGGCTGTTGAACAGAATTAAGGTGAATGTTATTAAAATGTTGAAATTCAACTAAACTTTCCACTAACAAAGCGGACACTAGGTTGCATTTTCTGAAATATACAAAAACAACAACCTATTGACAATTTGCATCCATTAAAAAAAATAAATACAACACTGGACCCCCATCTCGGTTACTTGAATAAAACAGTACAAACTGTCTGAACACAGACAATTGCAGTTGTTGCAACAATGCACAAACCAGCTTTGTGTTCGTTTGCTGTATTACCTTCCAGCTTTGTCTTGGGGGTAGCTGGATGGTGAGCTGAAATGACATTGGAAGGGATTGACATTTCTCTTAACATCAATTTAACTGTTTACATTGACACGTCACAAAAGCTGAGCCCTTTTCACCCTCGCACTCACCAGATCTGGGCACTAGATTGCAGGATTTTGCAACAGTCTGAGAAGTTAGCTCCTATTTTACATCAGTAGGTGTGTGATGCAGGTGTGTTTTTAAAGTGGGAGGTAACACATGTGGGATCTTTTACCAGAGGTCGCATGCAAATCCCAATCCCACATATGGGAATAAAAGAGAGTTTGTTGGCATTTGTTTGTCTGGACCCAACAAACAAATTCTTCCCCTGGTTCAGGTATTTGAACTATCAATTCAATCTCAATACAATAGTCTAAAATATGTGTGTACAAGTTGGAATCAACAGGCAAACTTGATTCAGGATAATAAAAAAAAACAGAGAGAGAGAGTACATGTTTAAACCGTCAATCTTTTCATTACTTTTAACATCGTTTCCTGCAGTTTGATGAAGATATTAATGATCAACAGATGTTTGTTTAAAGAATGGAATAAAGTAATTCTATCACCATTACAGTGATCGAAATCAGTCCATTTTCCCTTTATCAACCAAACATTTTTCAGCTGCTCAATAAATGAACCAAAGGTGAAAAACTTTTTCTGTCTGTAAGCAAATCTGAAAACAGCAGACTCTTTATTTTGACCTTAGTAGAATTAAAACCGTTAAATGGGTTAGAGTCACATACTTTGATACACAAATGAAAATAATCTTAATCTCTTGGGTTAAAATATTAATGATCAAGAAACCTGAAACATTTTTTTTAGAGCTGGTGGAAAAACTGGCAAATGGCATAAGCCACAAATTTGATTGCTGCATCTCCTTTTACGGCAGATGGATCTGCTGCCTCTGGATGACGGGGGCTGTGTAAGAACACTAGGATTTACATCTGTGAAAAGATCCATGTGAACAGCTGGCAGCTAATACTTTTGACCTGAACAGCTCAATAATTTAAACTGTGCAATATTTTCAGGAGAACTTAGTTCAAATGTTCAGATTATAGATTAAGCCCGTAGTGGTTCCAAGAGTCTCGATATTTTCAAGTAATATTCAAAAACAAAGGTGCAAGTTGTTGCTTTGGGTGTTGAAAGTCTTTTATACCAAGTCTGCTTGGTGCACAAAACTAAGAATCTGGAGCAAAGGGCTTGGGAAAGTAATCATGAGTATAATAGTTAATTAATAATACACCTTTTAATATTTCTAGATCAAATTAAAAGCCAGGAATGTGCAGCTGCATAACTTAATTTGCTTGGTTTGGTCAAGTGAATCAATCCTCACATCAGTTCAGCTGCAGAGTTCATAAGGTGACAGGAGTTTATCAGCCTGTTGACGTTGCTGAACGTCCATACTGACCTGCGCCTGTGTCTTCGCTCCTTACTGTCTCCACGGCGGTCCCTGCTGCGTCTGTCCCTGTCTCTGCTCCTCCGTTTCCTCTCTCTGCTGCGGCTGCGGGACGAAGAGCGGCGGTGGTGGCGGTTCTCTTTGTCCCTTTCCGCTGTGGAAAATAAGAGCTTGTAAACCAGTAGGACTGCTTTATATTTTTGGAATAGGATATAAAGTTAACTTTCTAACGCAAAAGGTCACCTTCTTAATATTTATTTTCCAACTTGGTAGTATTTGCAAAATATTCTACAACCCTTTCTTCAGATGACATTGTTTTGAAATAAACTCTTGGAAGTTTGCCAATATGCTTACTAAAATTATAAACACCAGGAGTAATAGCGCAAATAGTGAAAAGATGCAATTTTAACATAAATCACTATAAAATCTACGGCGCTACCTAAATGTGTACAGTTTTGCCATTTGAATAAAATCTGCAATTATTCATACTTAATCAGATATAGAAAATTATAAAGAAAGTTTAAAAAGTATGCACCCTGGGAGTAGCTTGTTTTGGGCCTGATGTTAAAGGCGTGGTCGGCTGATTGTTTTTATTTTTTTATCCAATGTTAATAGTGGTAGATGAAAGGTAAGCGACACATAAATATTCACTGTACACTACGCAGCTGAAGCGGATGGATGCCAGGCATTAGGAAACCCACGGTGTACATCAAAGTTTTTTAAAAAGTACCGCTGTCCAGTTTCCATTAAGCTCATTATTCTGTATAACCTACAGTGAACAACCCTAGTTAATTTAAGAACAATGGTGCACTTGAGGGGCTCTGAGACTGTGTGACAGTAAAGAGCCTTTCAGCGTCCCTGCAAATAGACACATCCACGATTGGCTAAAATGATGGCGGCGGTTTAAATCTGACCCACAAACCTGTTGTTTGGTTATTGATGTGCGGCTAATTTACTTACCTTGCTTGTTTTCAGACAACTGTCTCTCAAACTCGTCGTAGTCCGACATCTCTGGGTGGAAGCCTGTTACGCTCTCTGGGACTGCGTTGTTCAGTCGGCGGTGGCTAGCTTCTGCTAGCAACAAAGTGAGCTACACTTTTAAACACAAGCTGTTAGCTGGAAATATCTTCGACGAATTAGCTTTGACGAGCGGATAATTTCACGACGGATTTACCAAAAATGAATAACCAACACACGTATAAAGTGTTGTGGTGTGTATTTTACAACGTAACAGACATGAATGATTGAGAAAGAAAAACGTGCTCGTTAGCCTGCCTGCTAACGTTAGCCGATTAGCTTGTAGCAAAGTCCAGAAGAATAGGCCTGCTGCAACACACACTACGGACGAATGAATGAGACACTTTCACGAGCTAGATGCAAGTCCCAAAGGGTCACAGACCTACAAAGTGAAGTTATTTGACTTGGTAAGCCAGAAATTAGCGCCTTCAGAAGTTTAAACGTTATACAAAACAATAAAGATTTCGCTATGCCCGCTTTTTCTGCTCCGTCTCCCAGGCAGCCCCTGACATCGGAAGTTGATGACTGTGGGGTTTCCGCTCATCCAGATTACCAGTAATAACCGAGTCAGAATAAAAGCGAAGATTAAACTCGTCTTCTAATTGTTCATTCTCTAAAGAGAAAGTGATATAAGTAGATATAAGTGATATAAGTAGAAATAATTCACAATTTTCAGTTAAAGTATTTCTTTATATGAAAAAGAAACACGGCTATTCTGGGACACTCCACAATCCTGCGTGCATTTACGAATGGAAACAATAATCAGCAACATCCGAGGGTGGTTGTGATACTCAAACTGCTCAGTTAGCCCAATGTGTGCTAATGTATCCCTCACTCACCATTACACCACCACCACAGTTCGAACCACTGATATAGTGGATGAATGAATTTGTGCTTTCAGCTTCGAGAAAATTCAAAATGTTTTATGCTATGGTGAAGACATTAAGCAACACATAAGAAACAACATTGCAATAGAAAAAATGAGCCTTGCTTTAAAGGAACTAAGTGTTTCAACGTTTTTGCAGTTTTCAATGAGTTTCTTCCAGATTAATGGAACATGAAGCTGCTGCTTCTTCATGTCTGGTTCTGATTCTGGGGATGCAGAGTAGAATAGAATCAGTCTGGAAGATTGATACAAAAAACAGATCTTTAAGTATTTTGGTGCTAAAATTTGGTGTTTTATAAACCAGCAAAAGTATTTATTCACTGAGATAAAGAGAGCCAGTATAAACACTTTATAACTGGGGTGATGTGCTTTATTTTCCTAGTTTTAGTGAGAATGCGAGCAGCAGGGCTTTGGATCAGCTGCAGCCTCTGATTGATTTTTGTTTAGGTAAACCTGTAAAGATACTGTTGCAGTAATCAATTCAACTAAAGATAAACACATGGATGGGTTTCTCTAGATCTTGTAGGGACATTAGTCATTTAATCCTAGGAAATGTTCTTAAGGTAATAGAAGGCTGACTTTGTAATGTCTTCATGTGTCTCTTAAGGTTCAGGCATGAGTTCATCACTATACCCAAATTTCCAGAAACAACCAGTATATTCTAACTGGAATAACTGAAGCTGTGTTTTGATTTTTGATTCTTAATGATCTCTCTGGAGTTCCAAAAATAATCACTTCAGTTTTATTTTTATTCAGCTGAAAAAAGTTATGTGACATCCATGCATTGATTTGTTCAGTGTTCATAGTCACCTGGTGACGCTGTGTAACGCAAAGCTGCATGGCTATGGCAACTGACATTATTTATGATCTAAGCAAGCAGGAGCATGTTAAGCATGTAGATATTAAATAAGAGGGCCCCTAAAATGGAATCTTGGAGAAGAAAACTGAAGTAGTTTCCACTTTTCTCGTCCATCATGAGTAAGACTAAAAACATGAACAAAAAGTCAGAGCAAATCACTTTGTTTCAAACATCAAACACAGTTAATGACATCAATACCGTAACGACAATGAGAAATCAGTTAGTGGGGGGAAAACAAACCGTTTATTTCACTTCTACTAACACAATTTCTTAATGAATCATCAGCACTCATCGGAGAGATTTGTTTTTGAAGGTTACAGAATAAAACGTTATATTTTTATATGAATTCAAATGCTTTACTGCCATTTGACTCATGCTGCAAGTAGAAACTGTCCCAGGTGGAAATGTGTGAACTGGCAGGAACCTCAGTTAACTTTGCAGCTCCCTTATTGCTCTTGAACTGTTTACTCATGGACTCATGGTTACACAGTATTATTCTGCTGTAGAACAAAATCCTAAATAATTGCCTTCACTACCAAAATAGTTGCATTTCATAGCAGATTACAACCAGCTGCTTTGAAATTTGAAGAGAGATCACAAACGCTCTTTTTACATGCACATGTTGTGAAGAACAGTTCCTCTGTTTCTGCTGACGATTTTTTGCTGTTTCCACAGAATTTCTTTTTTTACAAGGAACCAAAACCTACACAATATTACAAAAAACCTCATAGTGTTATGTAGTGGAATAGCTCAGAGCCATAATATATAAAACTGTGCTATTTTCACAATGCAATACAAGATTCCTAATACCAGAAGCGTAGGAAGTTACATTTATGGTAACTTGGTTGAAGACATATACAAAAGTTGCTTGGAATCCTTTGAAGAAAGAAAGAAATGCAGCATTAAAACTAGGCAGAGGTGCAACTGGTGTTCCCAATGGTAAGAATAAATAAAAACGACCAACATTTCTGAGACAAAATGCAAGGTTAGCGATAAAACCAGTAACTTGTTGATCGACATTTGGTGCCCCGGCACCAAAGGTTTGAGACTAACCTATCCTGCCATACCTATGTATTTTTCTAATTTCTAATTTAATGATTGTCCTCCTCATCTTTAAATATGGAGGACTGCAACAAAATATGGAGTTTTTCTAAACGTGGATCATATAAAAAAAATCCATTGAGACAAACAAAACAATAAAAGCAATGAAAATCATCCTGAAATTGGTATTATTTGTTCAAAGTATTCTAAAAATGAGTCACAACTTAAAATTAAAAAAAAAAAAAAAAAAAATTACACACTGGAAGTTAATACACTTACGGGATTGTGTCAAAGCAGAATACAAACAAAGTTATATAAATTTGGATATTTAACAAACTGCAGTCATCTAAAGTAGTGTTTGAATTGCTGCCCTCCAGCAGATCAAGATAAAAAAAAATGTCTTTGCAAAACACAAATGAAGAAAAAAAAAAATGACTGAAGAACCACCATAATTACAGTCCTCTGTGATTGCAGAAACACTTAATTTCATTTCAAAAGAATTCCCTTGTCTCTACCTCCACAATACAGCTGACATCAATCATTTTCATGTTAGCAAAGATCTGTCAAATGAAAATACATATAAATTGTATTAAAAAAAAAAACAGAAATGTGGAAAGATAAGATGTAATAAAAGGTGTTTTTCTGCATTAGGAGGGGATGAGCCTCTTCTGACTTCACCTCTACCGTCTGTGTCAAGGAGAAATTCTCCCTTCGCACTTCCTTCTCCCCTCAGTGCCTGAATCGGTACGAGATGGGCAGCAGCAGGTTATTTTTCTTCAACGCCTGCACTCTGCTGACCGTCTCTTCGTCCAGGGCGAGGTAGCAGCGTCGGGCGTAATCCAGCAGCTTCTCCTTGGAGGGGTCAAACTCTCCCACTTCGGCCACTTTCTCGGGGGCCACGAGATGGAGCTCGGCGATGGGTGTGGTGGAGGCCACGGTGTTGCGGTCAACACCGTGGATTTGGAAGGCCTTGGTCATGTTTTTGAGGCGCTGGTACGTCAGGAGAATCTTCTTGTAGCGAAAAAGCACTCCTGCGGCGTCTTTCACTGACAAAGAGAAAGGCAGAGCAGAGTTAGCCGCAGCCGGAATGACAATGAAATTCGGGGTCTCTCTTTTTCAGGATCTCCATGTCACCTCTCTGCCGCTCTCGCGGCGCTCGGAGGACTCGCCTCCTCTTTAACTGCTGCCTGTTGGTGCTAATTGCCTCTGACATTACATCGTCCCCTTCGTCCTCCTCGATGAAGCCGTCCTCCTCCAAGAACTCATCAGATTCTCCCAGCAGTGAGAGGGAATCTGTAAGGGCGAAAAATAATTTGCTTCACAAAACCCAGTAGGCAAAGGACACATGTATGAGACACTGACTTCATTAAAGTAACACTATAATACAATGGCTGCTGTTAAACCGCCTCGGCCATATTATGCGGCTTTGGGATTGTTCAGAAGGTATGCTCTGTTTTTAGACAGAGCAGTGTTTGCAGATGGATATAATCACATTTTTTAATAATTTAATAATTTTTTCCAGCTTTTTCAGGCTTCTAAAAGAGCAAAATCTATAAATGCTTAATACTTACAGATGTTTGTAATTTATCTTTAAATGACATGCTTTTGGTTTGATTTGCTCCATTACTCCTAGTGTAAACACCTTATCCATCAGTATTTATATTACTGACTAAAGGACCACGTTTTTTTTCAAACTTAGCCACATCTTCATCTCTGACAAAACCTAAAACTGATTTTTTCCCCTCATTCTTCCCTGTCAGTGAAGAGCAGAATTGCTATTCTTAAACTAGACTTTTTGTCTGTATCATATTACTCTGACTTATTTCATTTTATTTACATATGTTAATGTTAATGTAACACATGTATCTTTTAACTTTCTAGTGCAAGTCTTGAAAGTCAGGAAAAAGGAGATGCTGATCTGTAGGAATTTCCTCATTAAATCAAATAAGCAGATACATAATTTAATTTTCATTACCTGGGACATTGAGTCCACTCAGCTGGTTTAAGGATGATCTCGCAGCATTGTTGTTTTTGCTGTTGCTGCCACTGCCTGTTGTACTTGAGGTGCTGTGACTGTGGCCTTGCAAAAGGGCCTGCGATTGTGTTGTGTTGTACAAAGCATTCATATTAGAGAGCTGAGAGGATATTGGATTGGAGACGTGGTTTTTGGCAGGCACCATAGTGGGAGGACCAGGCCTTCGCTGGACAAACTGGCGCTGAGGGAAATGCTGTTGGTCTGCTTTCTGCTGTTCTATAAAAAAAAAAAAGAAAGTACAAAGTGGGTTGAGACTTAGAGATCATGAAAATGTAATAAATAAACAAACAGCCCCACAAGCTGGAATCAAAAAGCATAAGTGATTTTTTTTTTTTTTTTTTTTTTACCCGGGGGGGGGTTTTCCTCTCTTCTTGCCCTCCAGTTGAATCGTCTAGATTCATATCCTGATTTAAGAAAAACACAAAAAGGGAAATTCTTATTTTTATTTTAAAAAAAGAACCGCTTCAACAACGTTTCAACATTAATCTGATGATTGACAGTGTTTTCCGATGGCAAGAGTCTTTCCACACCGTTGCTGTACTGACTCTGACCCTGCTCCGGTCCCTGGCTCTTCGTGGAAAAGATGAAGCGGTCCAGCTGGCACCGCAGGAAGTCCCGCTCCTCCTCCAGATCCTCGATTCTTTTCTGCAGCCACGAGTTTTTCTCCACAGAGATCTGGAGCTGGGTGCGCAGGTTGTTGATCACCATGTACGAGTTGCTGACTGTGGACGGGCCCGCACTCGAGGCTGGTTCTGAGGATGACAAGAACGGCTCCAGTGTTCGCAGGTGCTGCACCACAAAACAAGAGCCGTGACAGGTGACAGCAAATGCATCGCGTGACTTTTACCGTCAAAGTTCTGATCGCTCTGGTTGAAGAACCCCTGCTGCTCAAAGTTGTTCTCTTCAAAGGGAATGGCAATCTCATAGGTGTCCTCACTTTTTGGAGCTGAAAAAAGGCAAAATCGTTAAATATCTCATGATCTAAAGCAGAATAACCACATTTACTTGCAGCAATTAACTACAAGGTTGCAATCAAAAGCAAATTGTTGCCAATTTCCCTCACTTCCCTCGAGCCAAAGTGTTTTGGAGAATCAGTTGCTGATTTAGAGTTGCTTTTTAGAACAATATATATATATACAATTACTTTTCCTAATACTTTAATACTTTAATACGTCAGTGGTCAAAGACTACCGTTGTCAAGAGGTATATTTTGCAACTCTACAATGAATTCTCCTTTTGAAATGCTATGCTGTAAAATAATCAAATAGGAGTTTGCTGACCCAGCTACACAAGATGTATGACTAATGTGCAAGTCCAAGGAAAACTGGGTTATGCTGAAGGCATCCTTGTACTCTGTGAGTCTCTTAGCAACCTTTATGGAATGAAAAGCAGCGGTTGGGGGTCTTCAAAGACTTTAGTTGTAATCTTTTTTGCTGAAGGGTTAGAAATTCTCAACCAACTCTTTCTTCATGCATTTCAAAAGAAATCTAAATAAAACCAGTCCCGTGCGTAACCAATTGCTTCTTTTATCAGCAACAGATATCAGTGAACAAAGAGCAGAAGGTGGCCGTGTCCAGAAGGATACAAAACTACTTAGATAACTAATTCCACAGTTTAGTTCTTCACTAATTTTGTCTAGTTGTTAGAGGAGCGTGGGTTTTGTTCCGATGGCTTTTTAGTTCACTTGTGTTTGTTATGTTATTTCTACTCATTGTCGACTTATTTTAAACATTGTTTTTGACGTCTTTATTAATCCATTAGTTCTCTATTTATTATCTTTGTGATGTTATGGAAGAGTGCAATGTCTCTGTGCAGTGTGCAGTGTAACAAACAAATTTCTCCTACAGGAGAGAAATAAACTCTAACTTTGTGTGTAAGCAGCATTTAAAGGTAATTGCCACTAATTAGTTACATCTGAAGAACTGACCCATTTTATTCAGAAATATACAAATTGTATCTACATTTCCCACTAGGAAATTTTCGCTGTACTCAGGTGTGCTGAAGTGTACTTTCTGTAGTTAGGAAACTATGTATGGTTTACCTGGTTACTAGATGATGACAATCTGTTCATAAAGTGCTAAATAAACACTATCACATGTTCATAACATTTTTCAACGACAGTCTGCATTTTAAAATCAGACAAAACGATCACAAGTGAGGGAGAAATTTTCAAAAGTAGGACAGTTTGTCTATATTGGGTAGGTATTACTGGAATCATCTGTTTTTCTGCTCCTTTCAGTGATAACAGTGATTTAGATACGGACTTTAAAACAACTAAGACCTTACTCTGCAGGTGAAAAGAGCCTACATGGCCCTTTGATGTGGAAGGTCCATCACTCCTGTTACCGTCCTCCATCTGCCACAGACAAAAGTTAAGTGAACCGAAAATAATGTGAACAAGTCACAAATACACATGCAGAAAACATGAAGCTTAATTCTTAATTATATATTAAAAATAGAGACACTATTTCTAAACCTCTGTTCACGGAGGAACCTTCACCTGTGTTTTTTTTTTTTTTTTTTTTGTCTAGACGGACAGAAAATCAGAACTAATTAAATTCGATGACACAGAAATTATTTCACACGGATTAAATGTTTGGGAAATATATGTCTGAAGCGTCTTGAAGAAAGGAGAAAGGAGTTAGCTCAAAACAAGGTTAGCCTGTTAGCCCAGAAAATGTAGCCAGACTATAATCACCATTTCGTTTTTTATACACAATAAGTACTTTAATTCCGTCATTCTTGCTCTAAAAAAAAATCTCTGCTTTAAATATATACCGTAGAAACTGGTACGTACCATTTTAGGATTAGTTATAACTTAGTGGTGCATATGTAATAAGCCGTTATTACTCAGTCATATCGCCATTTCAGCGGTTCGTCTGCTAGCTAACAAGCTAACAATAACAATTACGGCATATTTTTTCAGCACCGAATGACGTCATTTCCGGCTGTTGACTGACGGTTTATATGCTAGTGAGAAAACATTTACGAAAGGTTTTATGTAGTGAGCATTCATATATTTGGATTTAGTTTATTTATACTGAAAGACAAGTCGATAAAAAATGAAACGAGATGAAACACAAATTATACTTCTTTGGATAAATGTTGCTAAAAAGCAACAATGCTGAAGTTAGCTTCTGATTTGTAGATTCCGAAGATGTCCTTCAGAGTAAAGGGCTATTTCTCTCTAAAAGTAAAAATCTTACCTTTAACTCGCTATAGATCGAAATCTAAAGATTCAGAACAGTTAAACTCGTACCAAGCGATTTTATGGTCATTACTGTTTGACGTTTTATTAACTGTAAAAGTTATTCAAATTGTGAAAACAACAAAAAAAATCATAATAATTCAAGTTTTTTTTTTTTTTTTTTTTTTTTTTTTATTTTTTCCTTTTAAAATAAGTCCAGTTTACCCACGTCTTCTTTCGTTTGAAAATACAACTTATTAAAGTTTGGCTTGATTCATTTTTGTTCATGTTTACTATAATAAAAGGATCACTTATTTTCTGATACCATCTAAATATCAGTACTAAAACTGATTCACCAAGTTGGCTATAAACGAGTGTTTGCGATACATTGTTCATATTTCATGTTTCATGTCTACCTTTATTTGTTTTATGGTGAAAGAACGAACATGTAGGACAACAACTTTGAGGTGTATGAAACTGCACCTCTTCTAGAGATCGAAGTTAGTCATGAGTTCATGAAATTCTGCGGAATAGCCCTTTAGTGAAGAGCCGAATCAGATGCTAACTTCAACACTCCCAAAACTGTACATTATTTTTCCGCTCTGGCATATTATCGTAAATAATTGTACATTCTTTGACAAGCGTTTACTTAAACGCATTGCTACTAAGTTTGTGTAAAGAATTCAGTGACAATTTCAGAGAGTAAAAGAGGAAGATCCCAGCTGTGCTGTGCCCTTTGTTGTTGGGTAAAACTGCGGGACAGGTTAAACAGGTGACAAGGTGTCAGGTTTCGGCGGCTGGTTTCTCCCACATGCGATACAGAGGCAGACAACATACGACCTTGGTCCAAATTTACTTCTTTAATATCAAACATTCGCCTTCCCAACAAATAGGTAAGTGAATAATCTTTTCTAAAAGCAATTAAAATATTTCAAATGAGGTTTCGTTTTAAGCTTACCTTTCAAAATAATGACTATCAGGATGACTGATGACTATCAGGACAGGTGTGGCAACTGTTTTGGCCAGACCAGAGTAAACATGTACTAAAATATGGAGTTACGACACATGTCCTGCAGTTTTTATGAACACATTTCTTTTGTATTTTTATCTTTAACTGGTTAATTTTCAGATCATGTAATAATGATGTCTTTCAGTCGCATTTGTAGTTAAAGTTCACCAGAGGAGACATTTGTTGTGAGTTGTTTCTGTATTGACGAGCTCAAACCAAATTAAACCGATTCCAAATCCAAACTCACTTTTGTTTAACTTTAATATATTTTAATCTTGTTTTAATGATTTTTGTGACACAACTACAGGTGCCACTGCTTTCCTCATTTTTGGCTAGCTACTTTATGTTATGTTACATATCTTTGCAATAGGATTTCGCTTTTAAAAGCTCTTCGTTGCTTTATACTGTACAGGAGAGAACCAGGTCAAGGTGCTATAGAAAGGAGAAAAAAAAAGAAAAAATAAACAAAGCATTAACAACAGGAGTTAGGATCAGTGTGGTACCAGTGATTTTGTTAAAAGTAAATGTGGAATTGTTTCCTTGATGGATAAATGTAGTTTGATTAAAAGCTGGATTCATTTCTTGTTTGTTTACACATCTTCACCAAAGATGTCTAGTGTTGGGGTGCTGTAGGTTTCCAGGATAAGACCACCCATTTTTATACGATGAGCAAGAGGTCACAAGTGTGAACAGCTAACATGGTACACAACACTGTTGTCTAAATGAGCTCTTCCTTCTCTTACAGTGCAGCCATGAGACCGAAGTATGACGGGTTGTCCCATTGTAAGCTCGCTCTGGTGTTTGCCGTGGTGATGGACGTGCTGGGTGTGACGTTCCTGCTGGTAGGCGTCTTTGCTTCCCTAGAGATCCAGGGCGAAGACTTTGGGGATCTGCTGGTGTACTCTGGAGCTCTGTTGGTGCTCTTTTCCATGGCCGGCTGGGTGCTTTGGTATAGCGGCAACATCGAAGGTCTGCATTTACAAAAAGACCCGAGTGGACATATGGGTTCTGCTATGGACCGACTGGCTCGCTCGGTCAGCCGGAGGATGCGGCTCCCCAGGACGCGCAGCAGTCCCCGTTAAACGGTCGAGGCATCGGCCTGGTTTTGATTCCTGTTGAGCCAACTTACTTGAAACAAAAGCCTAATTCAAGGCTTTTGTCAGTTTTTGATAAAAAAAAAGACCCATCAACCTTTGTTTTTATAAACAGAATATGTATGTTTTGATTAAGTATGCACACATGCACTAGTTTATATAGTCTTTGATATTAAAACTTTATCAATGAATGAGTGTCTTTTCTCAGCTGCCTTGTTAATAATTTATTGTCTTTGCTACAGGTATATCTCAATAATTTAAAACATCCTCAAAAAGTTAATTTCAGTAAATCTGTTGAAAATGTTGTGCTCACATATATTCATATTTTATATATATTTATACATTTATTGCTACTTATTTTGATGATCATGGGTCACACTCGATGAAAACCCAAACCCTTTGGGTCAGCTAATGTGTTAAAGAACCACAAGTTGTTTTAATAGTGGCCTCCAGTTTGTCTGCATTGCTGCGTTTGGTGTCCTCGTCTTCCACTTGATGATCCTCTGGAGCAATGGTTCCCAGTCCTGGTCCTCGAGTACGCCTGCCCTGCATCTTTTAGATGTTTCCTTGCTTCCAAACAACTGACTTAAATGTATGGCGGATTAAAAGGTTTCTGCAGCATTTGGTGTTTGCAGAGGCGATCATTTGGATGAAGTTTGCTGGAACAGAGACTCATCTCATCTCAACATGCAGGGCAGGGGTACTTGAGGAACAGGTTTGGTAGTCAGTGCTCTAGATTGGGGTTCAGGTCAGACCAGTTTGCATGTCAATCAAGTATAGCAACATTATGATCATTAAAGCTGGTATTGATGCTTGTGGCAGTCTGGGCAGGCCCAAGGTTCTGCTGGGAAATGAAAACATCCCCATCAAGCTCGTCAGTAAAGGGAAGCGTGCTCTAACAGTTCCTGTAACAGATTTTGGACTTTTTTTTTTTTTTTAATAAGACATACTAGAAAAACACCAGCAGATGGAACCCCAAATCATCTGAGGATCTTCACACTGAGAAAGTGTTTAGTTCATGTTTTCTTCTCTCAAAGTCATAACATTTTTTAAATTTGACTTTGTGCTAAACAATGGGCACAACATGCCTGCAAAATACCCATCACACCAAATGCTTAAGAAACTCTTTTTGAAGAGAGACCTGAAAATGGGCTCTGGTTATCCCTACTGCTTGTGTATCTACTACACTTTTTCCTTCCACTAAACTTTATATTACTACAAAGCAGTCTGAACAGCCAGCTTCTTCTTAGTGGCTTACCCTTTTTGCCAAATGTGTTATTGACTCTCTACTGGAAAACAATGTCAAGTCAGTAAATAATAATAAAAAAATCTACATTTAAAGCAGTTGAAAGTAATATTGTAATTTCCATAGTCACCAATTTTTAGACATGCTTTAGCTGGAAGCTATCATCAGAAATAAAGACTTGAAATATACCATTTTGTGTATCGACAAGTTTTACCTCAACTGATTTGGCTTTTTAAATATATTTTAATTTAGTGATATGAATCTGGATACAGCTTTACACAATAACATAAAAAAAATGACCAATGCTGCAAGATTTGATTGAGAACCTATACTTTAGTCTGTCCAAGAAAAAAAAAAAAAAAAGAAAAAAAAAGGAGGCTTCTGTGATACGTTTGCTTAAACTTGTAATGCCACATTAATACTGTACACGACACTTTAAAGAACATCTCTCCCTTATTTTACAAGCACATAAAACACTTTGATTCATTAGGCAAACAACAGGGAAAATAAATAATTTCTTAAAGAGATTCAAGAGAACATTTTACACAGACACATTTATAATGTGCAAGTTGTTGCAATTCCTCCACTCGGACTTAAGAGGCAGGATTTGTTACCTGTCCCAGGACAAAAGACCACACATCAAGTTCCCAGTTTGAATGCAGCGTCAAAAGATTCTGACATGATTATCAGAATCAACAAACCCGCTTCCAGTGTGCCAGTAAAGTTACGCAAACCAAGATAAACTGAGCTTCATGATCCAAGAATGGAGGATCGTTCTATTGTTCTACTGGAGATCTCAGTGTTTGTGAACCTGAATTCATCGCTTGTGCAAAAGTTTATCAGATTAAAAAAAAATGTTGATAACCGATGAAAAACACAGACTGGGTATAAAAGTCAGATGAAGGCACACAGAAAGACATAATCTAGTCAAACAAACAAGGTACAGGACTTAGAAATACATATATATATAAAAAGAAGGGGAAAAAAATCACATCTTAAAGGCTTTTTGTTGCCACAGTGAGATTTCTGTTCAGATCAGTGCACCGCCGAGAGGAGGCTCTGGTGCTGTTAATGCTCGTTTACGTCCAACATGATTCAGGAGATGAACATTCAGAGCGAAGGGTTGGGCACAGAAGGGCCGGGAATCTGCCAGATGATCATGTGACTACGTTCAGACCGCTGGGGCGTCGACTGAGACACCTCCGTTGACTCATCGCTTGCGTCGTCTCCTGAAAAGGTTCGTTTTGTTCAGCGTTTATGGAAGCGTCGGCTGTGCTCCTCACTCACCATTTAGTGTTCAAACTGAACTCACCTATTCGGAAGTTGATGTAGCCCTCTCCTCCGCTGAGGATGAGCTGAGCAGTGGTTACTTGGCTGTTGCCAGGAGATGTGATCAAACAGCCTGTAAGGACGAGACAGGACGCTCATGTTATAAAAAAAATAATTAACATTTACAGACACTAAAAGTATATTTCTGTCATTAGGTTAGTGAATTTATCGTTTTTATGGTCTGAAAAGTTGATCAGACCCTGTTCTGCTCATATTCCTGAAAATATAACTAGATTTTAATCTGGTGTCATAATTTTAGAACACTCTAGCCTTTAAGATTGCAATAAATTGACGTTTATTTAAAGAGAGAAAAGAAAAACGTACTACATTATAGTAACGGCTCTTAATTTCTTACCAGGAGCAGCAATGATGAATCGAACCGCTTGTCTGTGTCCGTGGTACGACAGCTGGACTGATGTAGTGGAGCAGTATGGGATGGAAATATCCTCCGACGCTGTGGACAATTAGTTCCCTTAATACCAGAGCACATTTCTAATGATATTAAATGGAATCATTTTGACATACTTATTGACAGGGGGATGGAGAAAATGGCGCCACCGCCGGTGCCCACCCACAGACGGCCAGAGATGATGGAGAGGGAGGAGATCTGGAGAGGCGACAGCGTCAAGAAGGGCTGACCTGCAACACAAACAGGAATGTGAACAAAAGCCATAAACTAAATTGAGTTGGTCGCAAATTAAAAGAAAACAAACTGATGTCAAATAAATGTAAAACTGTTTCAGTAAAACTAAAACTGAGGAAAAAAAAACCAACAAAAAAAAAAAACACAGTTCAAGCACCTAATGTTTTAGTGACCAAAGATGTGAAGTCGACTTCCTGCAGCGGTCGCCCAGTAGTCCAGTCAAACAGCCTGATGATTGGGTCAAGTCTGCAGGACGTCCAAACCCCACTTCCTCCAGCACACAGGAAGCGGACCTGCTGTTCACTGCGCTCCGATACGGAAAATACTTGCTGGGAAGAAAGATGAGAAACAATGATGGCACGTACAAATACAGCAAGTTTAAATATATATGCACACAGAAGCCAGAAGTGCAAAAGTCTTGAATCATCCTTTGTTTCAAAGATCCTTTCTTGCACTTCGGCTTCTTTTTTCCATCCAGTGCTGAACCTGTTTCTGAGGAATCATCTTAGTTATGAGAGTTTTGGATAACTGCCATGGCTAAAATGATTCCTCAGAAACAAGCTCAGCACCGAATCAATATTACTTCAGACCTTCTAGCTAATCTTGACAGGAAGCCCGCCTAATATTGAGCTGGTGTATTCAAAAATGTTTGGAAGATGATCCAAACGTGACGAAATGAAGTTTTTCTTGTGAACCATCAAGTGTGATTATATACCTGAACTGCATGATGGTGTAAATATTTAATTGAATAAAAAAAATATATATATTTATATAAACATTGCTACAGTCCAAGGATGTCATGCATTGTCTAATTTGAATCTTGAAATGAATAATTAAATCAAACAAACGTAATCCAATTATGCAGATGGTTTCAAATTCAAATAAATAATAATGAGATCCTGGTTCTAAGATGATGACTACATTTAAAATTTAAAAATACACTTAAAAAAAGTTGATACAGGTTTTATAAGACAGTCAGCATTGTATTTTAGCAAACATTTCTGTTTCTCACCTCTACTTTCTTGTTGTCAGTGTCTATGATATGAACTTTGTTCCAGTATCCAACCCACAGACGAGCACCTTTTGCGAGGCAGCAGCGAATGGGCTGCAAAGGGTTTACTCCAAGAGGCATCACGGAGTGCGACTGCAGATTCCATCCGTCTGTGGATACAAACGCACAACATCTCATCGTTTCCGTCACTGAACATTAATACCGTAAAACATGAGAAGCCAATATGCTGATTACCTGAAGTTTGAGAGAAAAATGCCAGAGTACCATCAGCTAAACCAGCAATAACCTGATTGTTGGAGTACCTGTAAAGTTAAGTCAACATGACGTAGACTACTTTTAGTATGGGGGGGGGAGAAATATCTGTGGTCATGTTTTTAAAATCCAATACATGCTAATATGGAAACAGAGCAGATCGTACTCACACTAGTGAATGCACACCCTCTGTGAGGCATACTGACTGCACACATCGCCTCCTTCCTGCAGAAGCCGGATGTACTAGAATACTGCAAAACAAAGACAAGAGATGAAGGAAAGGAGCTGGGCATGAGGGTCAAGAAAATGTGTTTCATGAGGAAGAGATCTGCTTTCTCAGCCAATGCTACCTTCCTTCCTGAGTTCCAATCCACACAGTCCCTGCCGAGTTTTCTGACAAAACAAAACCAACCAGAACGTGTCAAAGGAAAACGCCGAGTCATTTCCAAGCGATTTCAGCAAAACGTTAAAATCAATAGAGAAAAAAAATACAACAAAGACGCTGCAGCCATTCGATGCAGGACTGACCTGTGGGGGGTACAGCACAGACGCAGAGGGCAGGGGCTGTGGGAGGGAGGCTGAACTGATCCAGGACTGTGTTGGACCGTGCTGGGTCAATCACCGTGATTTCACTGCAGGAGGCAGGACCCGAAACAACCCACACAGAACACTGGCAGGGCAGGGATGACAGAACGTGGAAACATGAGCGGCATGAGCAGACCTGTGCTTAGAAGGCGTTAATCATGACCGGGTGGAGAGGAGTCATTAGAAGATGCATTAAACGAACTTACTGTGGCTTCTCCTGAGATCTCAGGTGTGACTGCAACAGCACAGTTAAGCTGCACAGGAAAAATGAAGTCAGAAGATAGTTTCTGTCCAAAAGGTGTGATGTTAACATTTGGGAGTTTACCTTGGCGGTGGAGTCCCTTTGATCCAAGAGTCTGAGTTGAACTAAGACAGGCACATCTTTAGGCTCTGGAACGGGCTCACCAGACTCCTGGAGTAATCACATTTAATCCTCATGCATTAGCGCTTGCGTTATTTCCCGCAATTTTTAAGCAGCATTAATGGTAGGCAGGTAGGAAGCAAACAGTAAATCGGCAGCCTGAGAAGTACCTGAGTGTTTGCCAGTGGCAAACTCCAACCATGTATCTGTCGCTTTCCTAGAGTTCCCCAAACATGGGAGCGGATGTCCCTGTAGAGTTCCCTCCTCCGGGCGCGTGGTGAAACACCAGCAGGAGCAGCAGATCTGGAGAAAAAGGGTTTTAGCCACTTGACATTTAAAAAGATTTTATTGACTAAAAATGTGGAATAATTGCAGGGATGACACTTTTAAAAGAAAAGTGTGTTTTTTTTATACATTCTCTCTACATTCTGTGGTTGATTAAGGCTGCAAGAGAGATCAAGACTTTCAGCAGACAACAGGAAGGCTAAACAGATTGCAGCAAAGTTGCCGTCAGCCATCTGGAAATCTCTTAGGTAATCCAAAAATCTACATTTCCAAGAAAATAAACACCCAAGCTTCACTGTGCTAATTGTTAATAGTATTTTAGTAAAAATACTAATACTAATAATACCAAATAAGGCATCATTACACTAGAAGATTATTGTATTAATAAATTTGAAAAAAAGAGCAAATATTTTGTACGTCACAATTTACTTAAGTGCTTTATTCCTCTTACAATGTCCACTGCTTGTTCATTAAAACAATTTTAAAAGTAAAAGGTTTAAATTGCACAGGATGTTTAAGATTTTCCTAAAATTTTATGCGAAAGTATAGTTTATGCCCTTTTCCTCAAGAGTGGACATTCACTGTACAAAATAAGTCAGCTAAGAACAGCAAAAGTGCTCACTCAGCCTGGGTTTTATTAATTGATGGAAGCTGTGAAGGCCCCTGAGGAGAGCGGCTCAGTGGTGAGGAAGCTGGCAGAACCAGCGCAGAAGTCGGAGCGGGAACCAGAGGCTCCTTGGACAGGCCAAACAAGCGGTTGAATCTGAACAAACAGAAAATATGAACCAGTTGATAAAATTAATAAGAGTAGCATCGGCATCTATTGCCAAAGTGGTTTCACTTTAGTTTTACTGTAACAAGGCAGCAAATGTTTATTCAACAATTGGTTACAAGTCTGAAAATGAAAGCACTCTGTTGTGTTGCTGCTTAAACTATAAGTCATGTCTTAATGAATTTATGCAAGTGTGAGTATTTTTTTTTTATTTGTTTTGTTTAGGGATGGCCTTGAATTGACAAAAGCAGAAATGTAACACATGAAGCTTTTGTGTTACATTTGATTTTAGACAAATTGTTCTATAAATAAAAAAAACAATTTAGTAATATTTGGTAATGCCAAATAATTAGACCGTAAAATAAAATGTTTTTGACTAAGAATAAGCTTGGTTGTTTTAACTAAAATAATTACGTTTATGGTGTGATTTGACTAAAGAGTGTTGCATCAAAACATTGTTTATCAAAAGCGTGTCCCTAAGGTACAACTCATCATGTATTAAGCAGAATATTTTATCTCATATTCTGAGCAGCATATTTAACATTTTGCCAAAAACAAAACATGCAGAAAGGCAATGTTTTATTATCGGCATGATTTATGAGTCTGTCAGGTATTGTAGTATTTCTTTTATTTATATTTTTTTTATTACCAATACACATTTACAGCTTGCTTTAATTACTGACCACACACGCAGGCATGGGAGCAAAGTCTGCTTTGCTATTACAGAGCTCAATTCTTCAACTAAACTGTAATTTATGTGAATTATGGGTAAGAAAACTGTTTAAATAAATAGATAAATAGGCAATTGTACTTACTTTTTCCAAACACTTGATTTTTTGTCCTCTGTAAGCTTCTCCACCTTTGTTGCTCTAGGAAAAAAACAAACAATAAAAAAGAATCCAGTGCAAGGGGAAGAAATCAATATAATAAATATGCAAATAGCTTTAGGAAATCACTTAAAAAAAAAAAAAAAAAAGAATGAAGAGACTAAAACTACCTTATCGTCTGACTGTGTCTCAGAGCCTCCTGCAGCTCAAACAGACGCTGCTTGTACTGGTTCTTCTCCATGACCACACGAGCCATTTCAGAGCGAGAGAACGGACGCATGGATGTGCATCCATTCTGAAGGGAAGTATGGATTTAATATTTGATTTAAAAAGGTCAGAATTCACAGTCAATAGTTAGTAAATTCAAAAAACAATTCTTCTTAAAACCGGAATAACTCCTTACGTCAGGATCCTCAGGGCGGCATGTTTCCAGTTCTCTCCGTAGTCTACGACAAGCAGTGATCAAAGAGGATAAGGATATTTTCAGATGAAAAGGAAAAAAAATGTGGCTGTTTTGAGATCAATCAAATATGTAGAAATGCATTCCACACCTCTTGATTTCCTCTTCCTTCTCCTTTAGCCGTCCCTCTACATGCGCCACAGTTTCCTGAAGAGTCGCCACTTCCAGGGCGAGGGCAGAACGATCGTCGGTCAGCTCAACCACCCGGGATATCAGCGCCTTACGAGCAGCTTCAACTGACTCACTGTAGACAGAATATTTCTATTTTTTCCCCCATACTTATGAAAGCAAATTTGATGCTTACAAGACTGCTTAAGAAAACAGGAAATGGGTTGTCTTTTTTCTGCTCTATACATCTGCGTACACGCACCCCTAACGTTCTTCTTAATGTACAGTAAATCTACACACTTCCCTTCTGTTCTGTGTAACTAGTGTATATACAGAAGCAACAAACCCACATGTCAGGAAACCTGAAAATACACTTAAAAAAAAAAAAACACTAGGCCACAGCGAACGAAAACCGCATGTAAATGTAAGACTCACTGGAGGACTTTCAGTTCCTCCAACTGGGCGAGAATCTCCTCAAACTGGTCTGCGCTGCCTAAACAGAGAAAAGAAGCAGAACTTTTTGTCTAAAAACTCTTGCTGGCGATAGCAAGTAGTGGTATGACTTTAATCTGTGTTTTCATGACCAAGACGTAAACAGTTAAACTGTGTAAAAGCACTTTAATAGGAATTAAAAACTCTGTTACCAAGATTGAGCCAATGCCACAATCTCTGTAACGGGGAGGGGTGAGGGGGAAGAAACTTTTTTTTGTTAGCTTTATTTATTTCCGTTATCATGAACTCAAAAAAAAAAATTAAAATAACTGGGGGAGATATCACAATAGCATCGATGAAAGTTCACTTACCTCTGATGCTGGCCCCTCGGTCTACACTCTCCAAATAATCTCGACTCAGTCCTGACAGTTCGGAGAATACAGAGTCTGTGTTGCGGAGGTCCCACTCGATGCAGTCCTCTTCATCCACCTCCTCTCTGTCCATCTGGTTATTTTCTTCCACTTCTCCCACCTGAAGCTCATCCATGTTCCTCAACTCGTCCTCCAGTTCATCCGTTAGTGGCTCATCGGTTTTAGATTTGTCAGGGGTGCTGAATGGGAAGTCAAATCATGAAGAGCCAGATGTTCTCAAAACAAATCGGTAAGCTGAAGTGAACTCTGCCTTAGTAAATAATTACAGTCACTCACAAGCTCTCCATCCAAATCCCAGAAGTTTATCAGCCAATTTATGGTGTAGGATTACCTTGCTTTCACACTGCTGTGAAACTGTGTGAGCTCAGGCGTGGCGCTTATGATGTCGGCGACGAACTGATCCGTCGCAGGATTTTCAGCAACATCAAACACTTTTTCTTCCTTGGCTTCTAGAGCTTTCAGAGTTGGTGGGCCAGAGTTTGAGTGTGGTCTCTGAATAATCTGCAAAAAAAACAACAAGAAACACCGATTTAGCTCATAAGAATGGAGTAAAACAAAAAGATACTTTTCAAAATATTTACACCCTTTTGCTTTAACACCCCTAAATAAAGAGAAGCACAACTTGAGAAGTTCCCAAATTAGTAAACCTAGTCGCCCTTTGTGTACTTTAGTCTTAGTAAAAATCCAGCTGTTTTCTGAAGGCCTTAGAGGTTTGTTAGAGAACATTACACAAAGCAGGTGAGGACAAACATTTTAAAACCTTACTGAGCTGGAGTTATTTTTCCAAAAATAAAATGGGTAAAGATTTTCGATTTCAGACTTGCAGTTGTAGCCGCAGTGGAAAAAAAAGTCATACTCACTTTTTCGTTAACAGTGGATCCGGATAACACTTGAGATGGGAATTCTGTGTTCTTGGGACGCACGTGGTTCCTAAGTCCGAACATGTAGAGTAGATGTTACAAAAAACTCCTTCTTAAGAAACAGAAATAATCATCTTATGATTCGTGACTCATTTACAGCATCTACAACCAAACCTAAACATCTACAAGACTCTTTCCTACTGTTAATATTTTAGGAGGAAAACGGGGGCACCGTTACAGTCCAGGCAGAAACTGCAGGCTGGTTTGATACTTAGAAAAGCTCAATAATCTTGGAACCTTCATGTGGGTCACACAAAAAGCTTCCACCATGGATAATTTATAGTTTTCCTGCATGGGAAACTGAGCAGAATAAGTAAGAGTTTCAAAAAGAGAGCTGTAAATAACCTTAAAGGAGAATCCCTTTCAGACTCCTTCCTTTTCTCCAGAAGTTCTCGATACGAGTTAGTCAACTAAAGGAGAGATAATGAATGACGTTAGAAACAACACATACATTTTCCTTAACGGGGGATAAAAATGGTACCATGTTAAACTGAACTGAAGGTAAACAAAGTAAACAAAAGAGAAAAATGATATTTTATCAGTATTATTTATCTGGGGCAGAATGTTATTTTGATAACCTAAAATATAAGATTAGTAACTTTTCTGGTATAAAAAATATTTAAAATGATGTTCATGCAACTTCACAGACATACTTTTATCCTTTATCTTATCCAATTTGATCTGTTGCACATTTCATTTTACTAAAATGTTTAAAAACTGAAACCAGCTCAAGTCTGAACAACAATCTGTACAAATCCCTAGGATCTCTGCAATGGCATTAAATTTTAGTCTTTAATTATTGCTTACACACTTCTGTTCAGAATTGAGAATGTTTGGGCTGCAGAGGAGTATCTGACCTTGTTGTGAGCATTTCTCAGTGTACTCAGCTCTCTGGAAAGGTTCGTCTTTTGCTCCTCCAAGGCCATCACTGCAAGGAAACAGAAGACTCTGTTAGGACATCTTTCAAGTCAAAATAAATGGAGATACGGTCTAAATGTGTGGTTTACCACTAATTTTCAACCGATTTGCATTTTATCCCTGCAGGGCCACAGAGAAACAGGAGTTCATTCCAGCAGTCAACGGACAACAGGGAAACCGCGCAAACACACACACAGACACACACACACACACACACACACACACACACACACACACACACACACACACACACACCTGAGGGCAATTTAGGCCAATTAAACCAACCTGCATGACTTTGGAAGAAACCAGAGAACTGATAGTGTGTGTGTCAAGAGGAGCGCAGGAAAATTAAAGGAGCTAGAGGATGTCCTGTCAGGCCCTGGGTGTGTTCCTCGTGTCTCGATGATAGGGCAAGGTGAAAAGATGGAAGCCCTTTCTTACCAAAAGTCTTGCAGAAAATGTGTTACACATTATGTGTTGAAACTGATGTTGAACTTTTATCCATAATTCTAAATAGTATATTTGGTGCAAAAAAAAACAACAAACAAACAAAACAAAAACACATTTCCCAAAGAGCACAGAGAGGCATAGTGATGGCAGCATCATGCTTTGCAGCTGCTTTTCATCTGCTGGAACTGGGCTAGGTAAAGAGAACTGTGAATAGTTTCAAACACGAGTCACTGTTCGTACAAAACGTTCAAACTTCTGGTAGACAGCTACAGACGTAGAAGAAACTCAACTTCCCTCTGTCAATGGATGCACAAACCTCTGAGCTGCATGAATTATAAATCAATGACTAGCTTAGTCTTTGTTTTTTACTACATAAAGACAGGAATTTTTATAGCCTGTGTGGAAAAATTAAAACTGATAAACTCTGGAAATATGGATTTACTTCTTTACTACTCAGAAACTCACTTTGATCAGCTTGTTGTCTTGCTTTCTTCTCCAGATCTCTCTCCCGCATCTCTCTATCCTTTTCTCTTCCCCTCATGGCTCGCCTCTCTTGTTCGAATTGATCGTCCAGTTCTAGATATTTCTAAAAGAAACAAATATTTAACAGCTCAGGGATATAGAAAAGTTCATTTTTTTTGGATTAAAAAAATATCTTATATACAGTTGAATCCAGAAGTTTACCTACACAGAATAAAAAGACACAAGCCTTTTTGTTTCACTGTCTGAACTTAAATCAGACCAAACTTCTCTTGTTTTAGGTAAGTTAGCATTAAAAAAAATGTTAATGCCACAACCATGAGAGAAAGAAAGTCAGAATTATTTATCTCTCCAAGATTAGAAGTCTACATGCATTTCTTCAGGATTTGATAGCAATACCTTTGAACTGAATGACTTGGGTGTTTGTTTCTCAAGCTTCTCACAATAATTTGTTGGAGTTCTGGTCCATTCCTCCAGACAGAACTGGTGGAACTGGGTCAGGCTTGTAGGTCACCTCGTTCTCCCACAAATTCTCTCTAGGATTGAAGTCAGGCTTTTGTGGTGGCCATGCCAAAACATTGACTTTATTGTCCTTAAGCCACTTTATGACCACATAGTTGCAAACTATGCTTAAGGTTATCCCTTTAGTTACAGAGTGGCCTTTCAGCCCATGTTAGTACAGGACATGTTTCACTGTCCAAAATGACTCCAGATTGAGTCACACTCTTCACAAAGTCATAAGATTTTCTTCTTGGGGAGATTTGCACATTTCAGACTAAAACACTTGACTTTCCCCATCACATCAAAGAAGAAAGCATTGTGTTTCAGATGTGTTAACTCAGAGGTAGTAATCATTCTGTATGTAAACTTATTTTTTTTAGACATTAAATAAATCGGACATATTCTTTCCTTCATTATTGTGGCATCTAGCAAATAGAAATAATTTTAGTGATCCTAACTGATCTAAAACAAGAGAAGCTTGGTCTGATTTAACTTCATACAGTGAAAAAAAGAGAAGTAAATCCGTCTTTTCATTCGGTGTATAAACTTCTGGTTTTACCTGTATGTACATTTTATGCAAGTTGGTGGTAATCTGTTGCAGTTTAAAAATGCTACACGCCTTTGCCAGGAATCAGGACACTTGAATATGAGAAGTTTCATTTCCCAGCTAAATGAATCAATATGCTACTTCATGCTGGATCAGTTCTCACCTCCTGACTTTCCTTCCTCAGAGCTTTCTCTGCTTGGTATCTCTCCAGCAGCTCCTCTCGCTCAGCTTTCTCCCTCTCTGCCTCCTCCTCCCTTTCCCTCAGCTGGGCCTTGCAGTTAGCCAGCCCCTCCAAGACCCACACGAATGTGGGCACCAGGGACTCCACCACACCTTCACCATGAGTCTCAATAACATTCTATAGAAGGGTAAAACAGCAGAAAGGGAGCCCAGGTGTTTCACTACATCCAAATAATATTTTTACTCACATTTACACTGAAGTGCTCAGAGGTAGAAGAAAAAAAAAAAAAACCAATACTTACTTGTAGTTCTGCATAAAGTTTTCCTGCCTCCTCACTCACAATGTTTGGATCCAGCTCCACCTCCCCCGTTCCACACAGCACTTTCTCGCTGTAGTCCATCGGCTTCTTCGTTTTTGAAATTCGGTATAATTTACTGCAAAACCGTCCTCCAGATTTGAGGCCAACAGTAATTTCTTACAATTCTGTGGCAAACATGCTGGAGTGGACTTCCTTACCAACTAATAAAACTAGTCTAGCTAGCTCTCTGACATTTCTGTTAACACTGGCACCACCCATTTTTCACAGCATTGGGTTTGTTTGCAGACCAGTAAATGGAGCATCCTCTCAGAGGCCTGCCAGCAAACTCTGCATGATAGCTGAATGAGTTTCAGAGCCCATCCTGAAAAAAACAAAAAACATAAAGTGATTAGTACTTTTCTTTATATTATAACTTGTAAATAATAAGTCTCTAGTTTCATGACCACCGGACAGTTAGAATGCTTGTATTTTAATTTCTGTTTTACTTTATCTCGTAAATATCCAAGTCCCGTTTGGTAAAATAAATTACAGCAATTTTTTTTCAAACAATATTATTAGAGATGATTTGTCTTTTATAAAGCAAGAGAACATGCAAACTCAATGCATAAAGATTTCAGGCTGGGATTCGAACCCAGGACCTTCTTCATGCAAGGCAATGGTGTCCTCCTCACAGCAGGTCTCTCAAAGGAATTACGGGTTCATCAGGGGTCCTAATCTTTCGTGGTTCATGAGAGTCTGCTGGTATATCGAGATTAGGCCCAAAATCTGAGAGTAGGACATAGCATGTAGTCTTCGGGAATGTATTAGCAGCGTGTTTAATTATGCCTGAGAATTTAGTTTTTTGCTGGGTAATTTTGCATTTATTTTCATAATTTAACAAAAATACCAAACAACACAGAGACATAAACTGATATACCTTGCTTAAAGTACATAGCGACAAAATGGGTGGGTCTGAACTGAGAAAAATGATGGCACTGAAGGTGTTGGGAAACTGAGGACTTGCTACTTACAGTTGAATTATAGGGCAAACCTGGCAAGCAAGGGCATGATGGACAGCCTAAACAATAATTTGTGTTACTTTTTTTAATTAACACGCTCATCCCTATTATTATTATTATTATCATTCTTTGTAACATTTATGATAGAAATATACTACACACCAGCTTCTTTGAGAGGATTTAATTTTGTAGAGGTCATGTAAAGCACTGACTGTAGAACATGAGAAATTTATCCTCTTTACGCTTAGGATCTACTGCATGCCAAGTTGTTAGCCAATAGCTCTGATTAGACACGGTTTTTCATGGATTCAGAAACTAATTGATGCAAAGGATGAAATAAAGAAGGCAATATTCCCTAAATAAATTCATGAATATAGGCCGATTACATTTTGAGTTTAATGTTGACAAAGATGAAGGATTTATGCAGTTTTGAATTAAAACTCAGTAGCATAACTAAAAAAAAGGACAGGAATCATTTTTAAGAAACCATAAACGTAAATCAACCAACGAATGGGATTTGTGCAATTATAAAAAGCCAACTCAATTATCATGCCTTCTTCTGTGAAATATAGCCACAAACAGATTTCAGAACTTTACAAGATTAATTTTAAATGCAAATAGATCAGCAACAGGTTGCATCCAGCAAAAGACTCATGTTATTAACATTATTAGTTATTAAAATAAGAGCATAAATAAGTCCAGTCTGAATTGTCTTATGTCTTGCCAGCCTGTATAAATAAATAAAGTGACTGACAGTGGACACCTTGAAGACCGTTGGCAGCAAGTTTACAAAGTTGTCAGTTGGCCAGAAAACTAGCCGAATGGCTATCATGCTCACTCGTCTAGCAACAAACTTACCTCCACCGACGATTCTGGGTTGATTTTTACTCTACAACCGAATATCACTCAGCTGTTTCGTGCGTTTTAGTCGGAGACGGTATCAATTTCTGAAACCAGTTTAAAGAAGGGGGTTGTTGTCCAATTTTTGACGTGCACAGACATGTCTTCTGACTGTCCAATCAGAGCCCCGACAATGTGGACCGTATCCAATGGGATTGGAAAAGGGGCGGGATATGTGTAGTTTTGTTTTCGGAAAGAAAAAAAAGGTTTCCTGAAACTTGAACGATGACACGTGACTTGAGGAGTTAACAGCGGGTTGTCAGGTGATCCTGGTGAAGCCTTCCCAAGCCTCATACCTGCTGAAATACCTTACATGCATGAGAATAAACGAGTTTTCCCGTGTCGTGTTGAATTGGAAAATGTTGGGACTGAGAACGGCGCTGGTGGAAATATTCAGGTGTGAGCAATTTTGAATGTGTGTCTCAGTAAACAGTTCTGTAGCGTTATTTTTGCAAAATGTTCAACATTACAATACACTTAAAGTCTCTATAAAACAATTTAGCAAAAGATATATTACTATAGATATAGAATGTGAAGAAACATTCACTGCAAATTAGAAGATGAAGTTTGCTTTTCCTCCAGCAGGGGGAGATACCAACGCATTTTTTATCTGAATCTCCTTGCTGCATGTTACTTCTAACTTCTGCTTTTTGCCATGATATAAAAGATGAAAGATATTTAATTTTAAGAAATTCATTATATAGAAGTATTATCTTTATATTGGTTTAACAATTATTTTCCATTTAAAGAGAAAGTCAGAACTGTTTCTAATTAAATATTTGTTTCTTTTAGTGACAGAATATATTATCTTGACTTTAATATGCAAACTTTTTACAGAAAGAATTTACTTAATTAAACAAAGTTTTACTACTGTTAATTATATTTACCGATAAGCTGATAATTTGATTTTTGTTTTAAAAATCAATCACTATCATTGATTAGATGTACAGTCCCACAGACCATTTGCCTCCCTCAGTCCTGTGGGGTTGCTGTGCATTGCTCCAAATCGCCATATTCAAACCCATCCACATAAGTTCTTTAAGTAATGCTAAGGTTAAGAATTTAAACATCACAATCTACATATTAAATGAATGCTAAAGACCTCACTTATACCTTCATTCTGACATTTTACTGTGTTACATCATTCGTACATGCTTTGACAAATTCATACTGTTCATTATACATTACATTATAACATCTTCATTCTTTTTTTGGTCTCTATACTGATACATAAGCTTTTGTATTGTAAAAAAAAATGTAACCAATGACTAAAAATGTGCAACTCAGAAGAAATATTCTTTAAAACTTTATAAACCTAAAGATAATGAGGTATAAAAAAGAACATTATTTTAGACAGACAAACAAAGATCTTAAAGCGAATGTAAAAACAAACTAACATATCAGATAATTCATTGCCTACTCCATATTTGGCGCGATTGTTGTTGAGAACATTTTACATGTGACATTTCCAAACACAACATAGCTGGCATTCTCACAAGGAAGAAGAAGAACTGTTTTAAGTTTATAACACACTAGAATTCGAGTTTGCAGCAGGAAGTGCTTAAAGTCTTACACAACAAAATGTAACACTGCATCCTGAATTAAGATACCATCATATTGTGAAATAGGACTAAACACAAATTCTAACTATTTTATTCAATGCAAATAACAAATCCTTTTATGCATTAAAAGATTTTATATTTTCTGTTTAAAATTACCTTAAAGTGAATAAAATTAAAATCGAGTAAAATAAATGTATATGTTTAATTAGTATGAAAGCAGTGCAGCTATATTGAGGTGTCATCAGCAGTTAAGTTATTATTTTAGGTGCAGCCTCAACAAATCGGTATTACCGTTCTGCACAATGTTTTCATGGGAATTGGCCGCCACTGTGATGTGCACAGCATAAGCGAATGGCTTTGCAATGTTGTTGGCAAATTAAACTCACTTAAGAACTATGGACTATATTTAATCATCTCTTTTAATCTAAAATACTTAAATTGGCCAAAGCCAAAGTTTCTAGAAATGTGTTGAGATTCATAAAACCTCTATAAAGTTTATCAGAACAACAAAAGAGTATAGTTTTGTATTTATTTTGACCTCCCAGTGAGATAAGTGTAGAAACTGGTGGGCGAAGGCAGAGCTGCCTACATGACCAAACAGGAAGTGTGGTGTGCTGTTAATGTGGGTTAAAAATGCTCCAGATTTGGAGCAGGAAAATTACTGTTTGTACATTTCTTATACTCAATCCTGTACGGAGGAATTTGATAAGCTCACAACAATTTCCGCCATAGTGCTGCTTTATACAGTGACTTTTTTTATAACTTCACCTTCCCCAACCAAAACTTGGTTTCCTTCCCTTTTTTCTTCTCGTCTGATACCTCTCTTCTTCTTCGTCAGGAGGTGAAACATGAGCACGCTGGCCATCACCAAAAAACTGAGCACAAGTATCACCAGCCCAAGCCCCAGCAAAGTCGAGGTCCTGTCCTTAAGCTGAGCCAGCTGGTCCCAGAGCCCCACGGCCAAGCAGCTCAATCCGATGAGAGTTCCCCAAAATCCGAAGGCCAGGATGCAGGACCTACAAGAGAGTTCAACGCCCCCAGTCACCACAGTGATGCCCGCCACCGAGACCACTCCACTTGAAAAGGTAACAGTTTCAGGCTGACATTGGTAGGAGACGGTTGGAGGTGTATCTGGTAAAGCTGAAGGATCAAGGGTCTCCATCTTGGCTGCCATGGCAGGTTTTTTTTTATTTTTTTTATCAATTTCAAGGCAGATGAGAGGGATCTCACTGTAACCTCTTCTTCTGTCCTGCACATATTTCACAAAGCAGAGGCATGTAAAAAACAACTTCTTATCCACTTATCTTTTTTCAATTTCTTTACATGACTTGGTAAGATGCAAATGGGAACATAACTTCTTTCAATCTTCTATGTGGGCCATATTTGTGAAATGCCCAATTGATATCTGTCCTTTTGGCAGACTCTTCTACCTGAACAATGGATCTCTGCAGCTCCTCCTGAGATACCACGGCTGCTTTTTTGATTAATGCTCTTACACTAACTTGAAGTTTTTATTTTGCCTTTATTTTACCAGGAAATTGTTTGGGATAAAATCCATTTTTCAAAAGAAACCTGCCTGAAAGGTACACTGGTGTACAGTATACATAATAAAATAAATAAAAAAAAGTTCAATCCAGTTTTGCAGCACTGTTCCTACTAAGCCGATGGATCAAACTATCTTTGAGACGTCCGAATTGTGGGATATGTTTTTTTTATAACCTAGTTCTGCTTTAAACTTCTTCACAACTACATACCTGCTGTGTTCCTTGGTCTCCATAATGGATACCAAGGTATCCATTATGGATATATACAAAGTCCTGAGTTGTATACTAAAGTATACAAATCAGGACTCATTTAGCCAAATAGAGGACTTCTGGAGGTAACTGGTTGCACTGGATTTTTTTAAGGGTATCACACTAAAAAGCTCTGAATTCAAATATTTGTCAAAAATCTGAAAACCTTGAGTCATTTTCCTTCCAGTACACATCTAAAAATTACTTTGTGTTGGTTCATCGCATCAAATTACAATAAATTAAATGATGTTTGGTTATAACAAGATATGAAAGGCCTAAGAGGTGTCAATACTTTTGGAAGACACTGTAAGTACATATTATTGTTTGCTTTCACAGTTTGAGAGTTATAGCTCTTCCTTAAAGCTATAATATGCATTTTAAATAGAAGAGAAAATGTTTAAAGTAAATTAATAATATGAAGTAGATTGTTATTCTTTACTGCTGCTTTTGCAACATTTGTTGAGAAGGTGGACAAACATTTTTGGCATTCTTCAGAAATCTTGGAACTCAACTAACATTTACATTTTTGGTAGATTTAAAAAAAAAAAATACGATAACAAGAAGAAAACGTCTTGAGCTTTAATTGAGATCTGATGCTAGTTAATTAATAAAAATGCAAACACTTAAATGTCCAAATCTTAATTCTGGCTTACATTTTCTTGATGTATTGGTTTAAGTTGCATCTCTTTACATCTGATCTAGAGAAGTGTGAGTTAATTCATCTGGAAACTCAAATTTTTTTTAGTTTATTATTCCATAATCCAGACCCAAAATAATAAAAAAAATAATAATAATCTTAAGCAAACAGCTAAGTTTTATAGTCCATAAAAAGCTCATCTCTACTTACGTCAGTATTGAACTGGGAGTGCAGAAGTCAGTGGAAGCTACGCGGTAAAGTTCCCATATAATTAACACTAAAAATACTTTTAATATATAGTCTACTAATAAATGAAAGCCTGCGGTTGCTGCTGCTGATGTTCTCTCTCCACCAGGGGATGTAGAAATGGGAGGCCCCAAGTCTGCACAAATATTCCCTGCTTGGGTTCTTGGACTAAACTGTGGACAAAGTAATCAAGATTGTAGCTGTAGTTTGTTTATTCCTCTCCTTCCTTGTTTTGCTAGGAAGCTCTCGTCTGTCATTACCTGTCATTATGACCCATTAACAGATATTTATCTAGAAACAACTCCCTTCCTCTTTTTCTTTTTCTTTCAGCTTAAGATATGAGTCAGGTCCAACCAAGGCATTGTATTGGTTAAGAAAGAAGTTTTCTTTTCCCAAAGCATTGTCCAGCTCAGCATTCACACTCTGCCACTTACGCCAATAGTTGTGACGTACAGATATTCCAACAATACATCTAAAACGCCTCTGAAGTGTTAAGGGAGAAGGGGGTTCTGGATAAGATTTTCTTTTCAAAATTCCATTTGTTCCCATTATTAGTTCAAGTCAAATCTAAGCAGTTTTAAGTAGGATCAAATTTACACGTTTTAATGTGATTTACAACTACAGGGAAATAAAGAGAAATGTGTCAGAGTTAGGTGGACAAGATCATCATACTAAATGAATGTGTTTGGTATAATGATCAAACTTATTCTTTGCTATATGTTTGGTATATTATGTGTATAGCAAAAGCAGGTTACGATATAATAAATAAAGAAATGTAACAATAAGTTTTCTCCCGACCCCACTGAGGGACAAGGGTGTTCAGAAAATGGATGGATGGATGAACAATAAGTTTTTTACATCAACATATATCATAAGTCATTTTATGTTGTACTTGGCACTGTTTGAGCTGTGGACACTCACAGATGTTGTCATTTTCTAAAAAAAATTCTTTGCATGTGGAATGACCACACATGCAAAGCGTTTGAGCAGCTTAAAGGCAGGCACCACAACCAACAGCATGGAGTAGCTGTTGTGTTGCACTATGGGATTTGTAGTTAATTTGTAGCTCATGTGAGCTATATAACTGACTGTTAGGTCATTAGGATATATGAAATGATCTTGCTTGCCAGACGTCCACAAGCCTTAACCTCTACTTATGTAAGTCTTATTTGATGGGGATGGGAAAAAAAACATACTTCACTAAAGACTAACATGGTGCACCAATGTTCCAGTAATGTTTTGTTCATATATATATATAGCTGACTGTATAGCTCAGTGGGTAGACACCAGTCTACCACCCGGGAGACCGGGGTTCGAATCCGGGCTGGGGCGAGTACAACAGTGCAATTGAGCTATGCAGTGTGGGTCCTTAGGCAAGACCCTTGGAGCTATATAGCCTACCTCATACCATGAGAGACATTGATATGCATAACATGCCGGCTCAGACGTCGCCCGGCCAAACAAGTGTTTGGCAGGGTACTAACAACAGAGCAGACCCACCAAGAC
>NW_015113576.1:236866-237566 GCF_001443285.1 Poecilia latipinna
CCCATGCATGGGGGATCCCACCCCAAATCCAGCCCCCAGAGACTGTACACGAGCCGTAAGGAAGGAGGCAGAGGACTAGTGAGTGTGAGAGCCACTGTCCAGGATGAAACATCCAAGATCCATAAATACATCAAGGACAAAGACGATGTGCTCAGCGAATGTCTCAGGCAATGGGGAACAGAGGACAAGGTGCTGGAGGAACCATCATGGGAGGACAAGCCCCTACATCGGATGTACGACCGACAAATAACTGAAGTGGCTGATATCAGGAAATCCTACCAATGGCTGGAGAAAGCTGGACTCAAGGACAGCACAGAGGCCCTCATCCTGGCTGCACAGGAACAGGCCACCAGAGCAATAGAAGCTCAGATCTACCACACCAGACAAGACCCAAGGTGTAGGTTGTGCAAGGCCTCTGAGACAGTCCAGCACATAACAGCAGGGTGCAAGATGCTGGCAGGGAAAGCGTACATGGAACGACATAACCAAGTGGCGAGCATAGTGTACAGGAACATCTGTGCAGAATATGGACTGGAAGCCCCGAGGTCAAAATGGGGGACACCCCCAAAGATTACCATCTTGTCCAGACAGACAAGATGGTAATGGCGAACCAACCGGACATTGTGGTGGTGGATAAAGAACAGAGGAAAGCCGTTGTGGTGGATGTAGCAATACCAAGTGACCACAACATCAGGAAAAA
>NW_015113576.1:241678-245354 GCF_001443285.1 Poecilia latipinna
CTCAGAGGATGAAAGAGACCACCCATGGAGGGTGAGAGGGGAATTTTTTTATTTTATATATATGAAATTTATTTTTATCAAGGTGAGTTTGCGCCTTCATTCCAGTTAGTCTCATACGAGTTGCAGATCCAAATAACTTATTCTTTGGTATGACAATCTTGGAATCTGCAGTTATTTAGAGACAGCACAGTGGCACAATTGGTAGCACTGTTGCCTTGGGTTTGATTCCCAGCCCGGGGTCTTTCTGCATGGAGTGTGCATGTGTGGGTTCTCTCTGGGTACTCCAGCTTCCTCCCACAGTCCGAAAACATGACTGTCACGTTAATTGGCTTCTCTAAATTGTCCCTAGGTGTGTGCGTGTGTGTGTGCATGGCTGTTTGTCCTGTTTGTCTCTGTGTTGCCCTGTGACAGACTGGCGACCTGTCCAGGGTGACCCCGCCTCTCGCCCGGAATGATAGCTGGAGATAGGCACCAGCAACCCTCCCGACCCCACTAATGGGATAAGGGTGTAAAGAAAATGGATGGATGGATGGATGGATGGATGGATGGATGGATGGATAGATGGATGGAGCTCCAAATCACTCTCTTAACTTGATTAAAGCTACTATGCTACTTAGGTCTTCCCATTGTTAGCAGTATTAATCAGTCCAGTGAGTGTTGTCAAACAAATCCTTTTTATGCTGTCAAAGAGTTACCACCAGCTGCAGGTAGTCATGATCACTATTGAGAAGCTAATTGGCTTTAACCTTGTCAGGATAAAATACATTCTAGAACCATCATTACTGCTTGATAAATAAATTCAAACTTGTTCACCCAACTCTTATTTTAAAAAGTAATTGAAGTTATGCATTTTGTGCTTAGAAAGAATGAAAAAAGAACAATTCAAATATGGCCAAAGGCCAAAATAATATAGCATATATGCTAATGGCGAGAGTATGGAAACACCTGAGTAAAACGGAGTAATGCAGATTTCAGGCTGACATTTCACCGCTGAAACTGTAGCACAAGTAAAGCTCAACACAGTCCATTAATAGGGTATAATCCTGCCCAGCCAATAAGGTTGTTGCCATGAGCCAAATAGATCTTCTTAGGTGTTCTCAGATTGACGTTCACTCCCTATAAACTTGAACATGTACGATTTATGTACACGCCTTGCAGAATCAGCATATATTCATTTTAATAACAAAAAACACATTGATTTAAAAAATCATTACACCACCATGCCTGCTGGCGTGAGTCGCTTCTCTATCTGCTAAGACGTAAGCTATATCCTAAATGTTGCATGCATCATCACAGTTGGAAAAAAAAAAGCATTTTAAAAGTAGCCGCAAATCTTTGCCCGTTTTAGCACTGGCAATTAGTCCATGCTATAGTTCAGGTCACATGGTAGGGATTGTTTTGTGTGAGAGGAGGGGGGTAATTCTTTTGGCTGTGGCACTTACAGGATGATGGTAATTGGCTAATGGTAGAGGACAGAGCAGGAGTAATCCAATAGTTGCTCTCAGCATATTCTTGGAGAAAAACACCCTTCAAGACCAAAAGTATGGTTTTCAGAGTGGTTATACTTTCACATATTGCTGTACTTTAATATTTTTATCTTGTTTTTTTTTTTGTTGTTTGTTTGTTTTTTACATGTAGCATAGCACTCCACAGTTTTCATTCGGGATTAGTCTTAAATCAACAATTAGGATCACATGATATGGTTATCTGACTCAAATCTGATGTAGCAAATGTATCAAAGATGGCCGCCCTCCTGATGGTCAACTAAATCGCTGATGTAAGTGTGGTGCCTTCTCCAATCTGGTTGAAAATACAAGCTAAAAACAACGCATTTGCACTCTGTTAAATTGTTGTGTAAAGTTGTTTTCACCAGTGAATGTAAAATGATTTACCATGCTGCTGCCACAAACGTCATTTTAGACTGTAGGAAAATCAGAGATCGCATTCCAGCATCCAGCTCACTTCAGTAAATCCAACTGGAAGACAGACAGCTCAGACTAAAACAGGCGCCATAGTTGCTCATGTAGGACAGGAAGGACGTCAGTCGCACTGTCGGTAATTTGAGGGGTGTAGGTGGGATTGGAGTTAGAGGTGAGCCAGAGAGTCAAACTGACTGGACAGATGGTTGTCTGGATTTAGATGGCAGAGCTCGCTGAAATGGCATAGGATGCTGAGGATCTTAAGGCTAACTTTGAAACGTTGCCTGAGGCTGATTCACAGTTCATCTAGTTGCATGTCGGCTATCAGTCAGTTTACGAGCTGTAGATTAAGTTTGAGATTTTGTGGCACTCAAGTGCTTGTAAACTACGGGTCCTAAATTATGGGTCCTAGATTGTAATTTATAACCCTGGTAATTGAGACATGATGCTACAGTGTCGGTAATTATTTTAGAGTCACAAACCAGGAATCTGGACATATTTCAAAATCAGCTTGAAGAGAAAGTAAATGTTAAAGCTTAGGAATTGTGTCGTACAAAAAGATCTATTTCTAATTCAACATCTTTGCAATGTATTAAATGATAAAACTGAATAAATAAAACATTTTTTCTTGTTTTAAAAAAGTTGTTTCCTGATGAATTCTAATTCTGTTTGGCTCTCTATTATATTTTATGTTATAATGTAGTAAAAAAAAAGATTGAGTGTGACTGGCCTGGGCTGCAAATACGGCAATTTAGCAAAGCATTGGAAAAAAACATAATATGAATTATTTTTTCATAGTTCACTACAACCCTAGTCTTCCGTGTATTTTTTATTTCATTATATCAGATTTTCTTGTTCCTCCTGCGGAAATGCATCCCCACAGAATAATGCTGCCACCGCTATGTTTCACTGTGGGGTAGGTCACAGTTGAACTTTGAAAATTTTGCCCATTGTTCTTCAGGAAATATCCTCAATCAGATAGAATGGAGAGCATATGTAAGTATCAATTTCCAGTCTTTGCCACATATTCTCAATTGGATTTAGATCTGGACTTTGACTGGGCCACTCTAACACACTAACATGCTCTGATTGAAACTGTTCTGTTGCAGCTCTGACTGTATGTTGGGGTAGTTTTCCTGCTGGAGGCTAAAACTCTGGTCTAAAAATGGCTTCCATCCATTTTTGGCTAGCTTCCGTTCCTCAGATGAAGAAAGTTATTGCCATAGCATAATTCTGCCACCACCATGTTGTCCCATGGGGACAATGTGTTCAGGGTGGTGTGTAGTCACTATAGGTTTTTGTCTATACACAGCATTTTGTATGCAGATCAAAAGGCTTAATTTTGGTTTCATCTGATCAAAGCACCTTCTTCCATGTTTGCTGCTTTCTACATGCAGCAAACTGAAACCTGGACTTCTGATTGCTTTCTTTCACAGAAAGACCTGATTAAAGCTCTCGTTGCCTGGCCTGTACATTTTTATGGGCAACTATATCTTAGTAGGTATTTGTATAAATCTACCAATTTCTGGGTGCTGGAGATGTTTAGTGCCTGTTGTATTGTTTTATTATCCAAATCTCTATCTAAAGCTTCTCTGCAACTTTCCTGAACTATCTGCTTGGTCTTCAAGGTGCTGATGTCCACTAATATTCACCAACCAGCCTCTGAGACATTCACAAAACAACTGTATTTACGCTAAGATAAAAATAAAGGGAACACTCAAATAACACATCCTAGATCTGAATGAATGAAATATTCT
>NW_015113576.1:250601-291641 GCF_001443285.1 Poecilia latipinna
ATAGTTATATATTTTTATTAAACTGCACAGGGAGCTGCACCTTGGCATTGAAAACTTAAATGAAAAAGATATTTGATGGCAGTATGCACCACTCTTATCCAATGCTACCATCACATTATTGTAATGTTAGTTTTTATAAATGAATGTTTTACAGACACCACTATCATTAAGCTTTATTGTACCTGATCCAGATAGTTTCTCTGCTCTTCATTTTAGAAGAATCATGATTGAACATTAAGACTTTAACACACATTAGATTCCTCACAGCAGGAAGGTCACGGGTTCAAATGTTGGCTTAAGCCTTTCTGTGTGATGCCTGTGTTTTGTCACTGTGTCTGTTTGGGTTTCACCAGGTAATCTGGCTTTCTCCCAGAGTTGAAGAAGTGCCTCTTAGGATAGCTTGTGAACTGGTTGTGGGGAGCAAGTATTCATGCGGTGGAGTTGAGGGTATGCCACCTTTCGGACGACAGCAGTCAAGATCAGAGCGAAGCGTATTTTGGAAATTGGATAGATGGATTATTTGTCAGACCTCAGGACTGTTTTCCGCTTCCCCTCAGTCTAATTAGAGACCAGCTGCTTTTCTGTATCTTGTTTATGCTGTAAATATTTCTCCGTTCGCATTGCCAAAATGCATAAATTTAGAGATAATCTGATGGTGCAAAGCGCTGTTCACCAGCAATAATGTTCAGGAGTAGTTCTTAGCTCATTCTGTCAGGACAAAATGAAGTAGGTAAACTAGAAAACAGTCCATGAAGATGTGGTTGGTGATCTGAGCCTTGATTGTGGGTAATGAGGCACTCAGACTGGGTTGGGAGTCCTGGTTCCAACCCATTTACTGGTTTTGCTATTCTAGGGCACAAAACCAGAAAATGCAGAGATCCTGGTGTAACATCCACAAATCAACAGCCATCTAGCATTGGTTGTCAGCCTCGTTCCGTGTGTCATTAAGTTCCTTTTTATTCTCTAGATCTGTTAATGATATTATGTGCCAGGCATGTCAAAACATCCAACTTCTTTGCAACAACAAGACAATACCTTGGGCTGTTATGTAACTTCTTGGGTGCAGTAACACATGGCATCACTTTGAACTCTTGTGGATGTTGTAGATCCTTCTAGATTTCCAGATCTACCAGAGATCATTAGGATAGTGGGTTCATTTTGGTCAAACACTCATCCACTTTAAATCCCGCATTAACAGAATTAACCTAGTCACCTCTTGGAGGGGTGTTTCCCTTCTCCATCCTTGTCTCTTACCATTCGGCAGTCGAGACAAACAGTCAGTTGTTCAGCCATTATCTGCTGCTCACTCAAACCCCAGGTAAGACTTTCTGTGCAGCTTCGATCAACACCATAATGGTACTTATGTAGTAGATGAAATTGTAAATAACTTCTATGTTTGACATGCAACATATGGCATATCTATAATGTCTTGCAGGACTCTGTTTGGCATTTGACATCAAGAAAACTCAAGCAAGTGAGAGAGAACACATTTCGAGTCAGTTGTTTTGGACAAGAGAGAGAAAAAGCATCTAAAGGTCTGAGAGAAGAAGCACAAAACTGACAGCTGACCAAGAGTCTGAAAGCAACTGCCATGGGAAATGCCACCAGCAGCGCGATATCGAAGGAGATCCTGGAGGATCTCAAGCTCACCACCAGATTCACGGAGATGGAAATCTGCCAGTGGTATGAGAACTTTCAGAAGCAGTGTCCCACGGGGCGCATCTCGCCGGAGGAGTTTGAGGAAATCTACACCCGGTTCTTCCCCGAAACCGATGCCAAGTGCTACGCACGGCATGTGTTCCGCTCCTTCGACACCAACGACGACGGCACGTTAGACTTCAAGGAGTATATCATTGCCCTGCACATGACCTCCAGCGGGAAGACCACCAGGAAACTTGAGTGGGCCTTCTCTTTGTTCGACGTGGATAAAAACGGGTACATAAACAAGTCGGAGGTGAAGGAAATCTGCCAGGTGAGGTCAGCTTTAGAGAAGGGTCAATGTACTAGGAAGGCTGGCTTCACTTAGAGATGACCACTGTGTGTGCTTGGAGAAAACATGGCTCCCTGTTTACTTTTCTCTGAAACTGGTTATTAGACAATTCTCAAATTGTGAGTTCTATGCATATTAGCTGGCATTATGTAATCCAACTCAACAGTTTTGCATTAGTCTTGTGATTGTGAGACTTAAGGGATTAACATTTTGCATTATGTGGTTGTTAAATGTAAACTTTGAGCAGCTTAGGTTTTCTCGTTTTGCTTGTCTTCTGTTTGGTCCATCATAGCTGTTGTTGCCTACAAATGGAAATAATCAACCCTTGTCATGGCATGTAGGTCTGAGTCTTGATTGTCATTCCAATTAGCTTGTAATTTTGACCTCCTGATAATCTCTCTGATTATTGGTTTAGCCATCAGACAGTAGAGACAGTCAAACAGTAGCAAAGGGGGGTGTTTTCGAGCTCTACCTCTGATTGGGAGACCGTGAATCATCTTTGGTCTAATCTTTTACTTGACAGGTGTTGGACTCTGCTGCACCAAGCCAAATACCACACATTGTTTTCATAGCATCAGTCTGCATATTCTGTTTTAAGACAAATGATACAGATTTGTAAGAGGTTTAGGAAGATCAGCCGAGAATCCAGCTTGAATTGTAATGGGATTTATGTCCTGGCCAACTGGCTTCAGTCCAACAAAGAGTCATGTTTATGGTCACTATGTGAAATAGCTGCATTTTAAAAACTTTTGCAAGACTCAAAGAAACTTAAAGAAATTATTAACAAAACTAAGAAGCAACCTTGAACAACAGATTATTTTCAAGTCTGTCTTGAATAAAAAAAAAAAAAAAAAAACTTGTCTAGGAACAAAAACTATATGCCATTTTACAGACTATTTTCTTAAAAACCTGGTTTTAATTTGGATTTGAAATGAAAGACGAAACAAACGCCTCATCTGGGCAGAATAAATGACATAAACAGCAGACTTTATTTGAGCTTGATAAGCCGCTTTGGCACAGCTCCCTTCTATGTTTATAAATGACTGCATCCTCACAACCTTGTTATCTAGACGGAGATAACAAGATTATGAATAGATAGCCACGTCTAACTACACTATTTGCACTATGCAGACCACATGATAGGTGCAGCGAGACTGATGCAGTAAGAGAAAGAGTTGACTTCACGGTCCTTTGGTTGGCAGATTGAGTCTTGGCACTAATCCATGTTAATCTATGTGTCTTAAATGTTGGGAGATGAGAGCATCCTCTCTAAGTGGGACACACATTTAAAGACCTGAACCTGAAGTACACAGAGTTTTAGTCTTTTTCAGCCCCCTTCACTCTAAGTGGCTCATTGCAGATTGACTGGTTTGCACTCTTCAGTTGAGGACTTATCATTATTTTTGACATAAGCTGCAAATTTTTGTCTTCATATAGAATTTTTTTAATTTTACTTGAATCCTTCCAGAATATCTGCTGTAGGGGAAATTTGAAACCAAAGACTCAAACTCACCGCACAAACAAGCAACGTGGATTCATTTTGTTTTCTAAAGTGTTCACAACTCGACATGCATCGTTTTTCACTCATTTCTGTGATTTGTGCATGTTCAGTGCAGCTGAGGAGGAGTGCGGCGGTACTTTCATCCTGTTTTTCTTTTTCTCCCCCCAACCCCCGCCTCTCAGGCCATCTTTAAGCTGATCCCCGAGGAAGAGCAGAAGAAGCTCCCAGAGGATGAGAACACACCCGAGAAGAGAGCCAACAAGCTTTGGGCTTACTTTGACAAGAAAGACAATGGTGAGAGGCGTCACACGAACGCCACGTTCTTCCCCTGCAATGTTCAGCAAGGGCGTCACAGGGGCATTTTTATAAATAAAAATCTCCAAATTTTACTTTTACCTTCAGGTATTTTAGTTTATCTTTCACAGTTTTTGCTCCATATTCAAACACATTTGTAATATTTTATACATTGGGTTTGCTGTGGCATTAAATTAAAAATTGTCCTTCTAAAATAATTATGATTTTCTGTTTAAGTGAGGTTCAGTGACAAAGAGAAAATTTTACTTTGATTAACATTTTTCTCTAAAAACAAAAAAACTGAATTTCTGAATTGAACTAATAACTAACTGAACTGATTCTCGTAAAGTAATAAAAACTAAATATGCAAAATGTCTACTTGTGAGGATTTTGTAGAAAAACAAAAGAATTTAGCACTATCTTGTTTTGGTATAATTATTTTAAAAATTAAAATTTTATTTACCTTTAAAGTATTATCTTCAGTCATGTTTCCCCAAAATGTCTTAAATTAACAATAAATAATTAACAATCTCAAAAAAAGTTTTAAAATAGATTCATTGTAATTATTTTTTGATGTGAACTGTGTTTTAAAATTACATAAATATGTAATATTCAAAACTATATTAAGTTTTACACTTTTTTGGTGAAAGTAAATGCTCAGGAGGGTTGAAACCTGTTATATATTTCATCACATTTGGATTCTCACACATAACTCAGGCCCTTGCAGTGGGCCTGAGTTAAAAGTTTCTCTTAAACTAGATTATTTGACACATTTTTATAAAACAATTTGTCTTTTACATCACAGTTACAATTTTTGTAGTTGGACTGCTTTGAAACATCTTATGCTTAATAAGGCTTTGCTTCATACACACACACACACACACACACACACACACACATATATATATATATATATATATATATATATATATATATATATATATATATATATATATATATATATATATATATATATATATATATATATATATTCTGTGGTCTAAAGTATGGGGAAACAAACAAAACAAATAAGTCAAATATTTTGCATTTACAAAGCCTGTTTTAATATACTTGTAGATTACAATTTGTATGGCTATTCGTAGATGTAAAAGGCTTTACTGCACACAAAATCATGTTACAAATAAAAATATTTTTTTCTGGTTGTTAAAAATTTATTTTATGACTTACTTCAAACTTTAGTTAGTGGCTAATATTTGTACATTTACAACTAATACTTTTATATTCTGTGTTTTTTAATAATATATTTGTCATATCAAATATTTTGTTTTTTTATATAAAATCTTCTAGATTTAATTCCTAAAAAATATTTTTGCTCTTTATAAAGTAGATTTGATATGTGATTTATTTTTAAACTGAACATGATGTTTATTTTACCTTTTTTTTACATGTAACTAAGAGATATCTGTTTTAAGAATAAGAGCAGATTTACCTTTGCTCTTAAAACTTAGTCGCTTGAGTTGTCGAGTTATATGTATACAAAGTAAAACATGTTAAACCAAAAGTGATTTAAAATAATCATCCTGTTCAGCTTTCTCAAAGATTATTTTGCATAAAAAAATAAAATATTCTATAATTGAAAACATATACAGTTTTAGGAATACTTGATTTCTTAAATTGATGTAAAAAAAAAAAAAAAAACAACACCTTCAATTTATTATTTTAAATAAATGAAAATAACCTGACGTAGATCCACATGGAGAACATCCACACTTAAACCACAAGACCTTCATTATGTATGTAAAATCCCTTAGTCATGCAAACCTTAAGTGACACTATCATTGCATGCAACTGTCTCTCTGACAAATGCAAGAGATAAGAGCGGATTTATAGAGTCCTTATTCAACCTTCTCTGTGCTTCTCTTTCATTCCTCTGTTCACTGCTTTCTTCCACGTTCTTTTTTTCACTCCATCACAGAGCGACTGGCTGAAGGAGAGTTCATCAAGGGAGTGATTGAAAACGAGAATGCAATGCGTCTCATTCAGTACGAACCTCCGAAACAATGAAGTCCTTCCTACTTTTCCCTCTCTTCCTGTCTTTCACTCCGGAAGCTCCTCTACGTTTTCTCCTCCTCCCATCAGACGCTGTCGTTCACGTCACTCGTTCGTCTGTGTAAATACTAATTTCTGCTCCGTTGTAACTTTAAAGAAAGTTTTTGATTTTTTTGTTTTTTTTTGTTTTGTTTTTTTTGTTTTACTGTTTGTGAACAAATTTCAATATAACAGAACCTAGTAGAAGCAAGTTATGGAATGGTTCTTACAGTCCCCCAAAAACATCATAACTACATATAAACTAATGGAGTTAAAGTAGCAGTATGCATCGGTTATATTGTGCTACTGGTGAATTTTAAAAGTATTTAAAAAAAAATTGGTTCTGCAGAAAAACATGTTAGGAATTCAAAACCTAATTGTTAGTAGTTTTTTTTTACAGACTTGAAATATCTTGATTGAGATTTTAGCTCTTAAGTGTTGTACTTTATTCACTGAACAATAAATTAAAGGTTTTCTCATACATCTGTTGTTTGGAAATCAATTTATTTATCTGTTCCACTAATCTCCTTTTTGACCCAGAAACTTACTTTATATCATTATTCTTGTGGCTGACAAAAATGGCGCTTTAGTTTTTTTTTTTTTTTTTTTTTTTTTTTTTTTTTTTTTTTTTTTCTTTTTTTTTTTTTTCAATTGTATAATCCCCAACAGTAAATCCTGGATAATCTCAAAAGTGTAACCTACAGATATTGAAGGTAAATTTAGGCCATTTTATCTAGCTCTGTGAATTAATGCCTATATAATCTTTTGTTAAACTCAGTAAGTATTGCAAGCACGTGTATAAAACCTGGATTTAGTTGACGTTACGGTGAAGCTGGGGCCAGAGTGCATGCAGTCGGTCCCTTTTTGAAGAGTGTGCCAGAATTTCTTTCCAACTTTCAGTCTGACCCCCAACAACTGGCTCCTCTCTGTCCCCTCGGCATGTCTCTTCTCTGCTCCGTCCAACTCAGGATTAATGGTTTACACATAATCTTCTGTTCAACATGAGAGCAGACTTTTCCCAAAATCTCTGTAATCATTTTATCTCTGTGGATCTGTCTGCTCATCTTCACACAAAAACTGTATTTGGTGGCTCTTTTGGTTGAAGGTTCATCATTTAACATGGGTTTGTCATCAGATAAAGCAGACGCCTGAAAAGAAGAATCAAGTTTATATATAGAATATAAAATATTCTATATACTGTTGAGACAAAAGTGTGACATTAATTGCTGACTTGAAGGTATATAGTGGACCAAAAATCACCTAAATCTGCAAATATTTGAGTTCCTCTCTAAAATGCTTATAATCGCCTATTTTAATTGTTCAAACTCCAAATATTCCCAAGTATGCATTAAAACACACAGTCAGAACAATCTTGGCACTTTTACAAAAACCAATATTTTCAGTCTTCCATGTTTCCGCTCTTAGGAGTTCAGCCAATCAGCGACAAGGATTGACTACTTTGCAAACATCATCCAGTAGTGTGTCAGGTGGTACTGCGCCTAGGTGTTTTACCTTCCCAAGCTCTGTTTTTTAATATCTTTAATATCACGCAGCAAAAAGTTAATTCCACAAATAATTTTGAGCCACGTTCCACAAAATATTTGCCAATATGTGAATTTGCCAACACTGAGCTGCGAATGGATGGGTGTCCATTGTAACCAATAAAGTAAGGTAAACATTTTAGCATTTTTACATGTAGAAACATACATTTGCTTTGCCATCATCAGGCACAGAAACACATAACATGCAGATTTTCATGCGATGCATGCTTCGAAGTCTTCACGTCTTGATATGAGTTAACTGAGTGGGCGTCGTTTACAGCCTGTGAGACCCACTTGAGTCTTTTTTTGAATATGAAGAAACAATAGCTTAATATAATTAAAATGGGATATTTATGTCATTTTCCACTGCTTTCTTTTGTCAGCTGCTGCTTCTATTGCAGCATCCTTTCTTTGTTTATTAACCATCTTATTAAGCATCTCTGTGTCAAAACCTAAGAACTGGGAGAGGTCTGCTGCAACGATAGACCTTTTCAAACTCCAAATATACCTGAATCTTGGCAACAAGCAGTCAGATGCTACTTGCAGTCACACAGCAGACATCACAGGTTGATGCAGAGTGAAGGTTGGATGTTTCTCTCAGTGCAAGTCATAATGCAAGAAGCCTCCATTTTAAATCAGGTGGTGACTCGATTCATCACCCACTTTCCACCTCTGTTTAGCAATTTCATTGACCTTTGACTCATAAATGTGTTCCAAGGAATCAAAAGTCAAAGCAAACCAGCATCTCTGATCACTGCAACAATGCAGTGTTTTATTTTTTATTTTTTTCCCTTTTAGTTTATGTGAATAGCTGGCCCTCCTTAACAAGGTGAATCAATCCGGTCCAAGGCCACGCCCATCTGGTCCCTCTCACGCTCGCAGTCCTCACACCCCTCTGGGCCACAGCCTCCCACTAAAACCAGTGTCGGCACGTCCCCATTTCCCACTCCGACCACGCTGCCATTTGGGGCCCATGCCACGTCGATCATCCCATCCGGACAGTGCAGCAGGCCGCTGACGGAGTACAGCCCTCCTCCTGGAACCACCTCGTCATACGACGGGGCCCGAGCAGCGGCTCTTGCTTCGTCCAAGCGGAGTCTTTGCCTGCGGCGGATCTCAATGATGGTCTTGGTGTAGGAGTTGAGTGTGACGACAGCAGCCCCCATGCAGCAGCTAAAGGACACCCAGGCAAGACTGAAAAATACGATTCAAAGATAAGCGGCCAAAACCTCAGAGCACATAGATAACTGAGTTTGAATTCTGTTTTTGATTAGCAGCAACATACGCAAACGACCAGCCGTAATCCCAGGACTGAGGCCTCCAGTCTTTAGGGCCCACAATGACTGTCATCTGAAATACTGTGGTGAACATCATATGTGCTACCATCCCAAGAAGACCTACGCAGGAAGCAAACCAAAATGAAAAACTAGGACTGCCGTTCAAACACTAGAGTGCCCAGGGAAAAGGTGTGCAAAAAGCCTCCAAATAAATTCATGTTTAACTGCAGTAACGCAACCTCTCACTGAATTCAGGCAGTCATTTCATTGTTAACTTTGTGATACTCTTATCGTACATGTATGCCACTGCTGAAGGACTGATGCAACTGTAACTGAAATTTTGCAGCAACGACACGTTAATAACTTGATTTAATCTCACCTTCGCAGCTTGACCCACTTTGTAACTGAGTCAGCTAATAATTACTTGAGCACCTTGGAGCATTTTTATAGCTTTAAAATGTCTCTTCCAAGTGGCCTGAAGTTCGACAAAACAATAACATCATGACCAAAGTTTAGTACCCCATCCAGACACAGAAGAACACTGTAAAGTCTGCACTCTTAATCCCAAACGACCAATGTATTTAATCCAACAAAAGTGACAAAACCCACATCTCAAAGTGACACAACTTGATGGTAAACAAATTTCCTGTCTCCAGTAGGCCTTACATGGCAAATAGGAATCAATGTGACAACGGTTTTACTCTCATTTGACCAAAGCCCGTTGCACTAATTCAGTAGCTTTTATCAAACTCCAGTTGTGATAGTGTGATAATAGAGGCTTTTCCCTGTTATGTGTCCTAAATAATCAAGTTGGCATGTAGATAGTGTCCAGTGGTTAAGCAGATTTGGTGACTCTAAGATGGCAGTGATTTTCTAAAGTGGAGTTTTGCAGATTCTTTTACTTCCTTCCCCCTTAAATTTTTTGGAGCAGTGTACTTCGTTACCCAGGCTTGTTTGCCACAGTTGAAGTTGCTTCAGGTTTTCACATTATCATTTGGCATATATGAGTAAATATGGATAGGTAGCTATTCTCTTGTAACCATCTCATGCGTTTGTCAATTCCGGTGCTCAAGTGTTGCACTTCTCTGAAAGTTTCAGTGTGAGATTATCTTCCTGCGACAAAAGATGAATTTATTTCAAGAGTGTTTCCACATCTTTACCGGGGTCCAACACTTGAGGTTGGCGCTGTAATCCAAGCTGCACCCCCACCTGATAGCACAGTACAAATAGCTGCGAAGGCATTGATTTTTAGTGCGTGCATCTCTTTGTGGGAGCACATGACTTCCAGGCACATCAGTAAGAAGCCCATCCCCAGCAGGCCGATATATGTAAACTCAGAAATAACCGACAGCCAAAGCACACCTGCAACATGTGGGAACAGATGCAAAGAAGCATTAAATGAAACGGCATATATTGCATGAAATAAATTTCTATAACACCGCTCACCTTGTGTTTCGCCTGGAGTTAAGTCGATAAAGCTGCGACACACCTCTCCTGCCAACAGCATGTGCAGATTTAGATGATCATAAAGATCTTTAACAGCTAACACACCAGCTTCTCTCTACAAGATGAGCTAATATGATGGGGCCACAACGTGCATCTTGGTCTCACCATCATTCTGCTTTTCACAGCTTTCCCAGAAGCCTGTGTGGAAATATCTGAAGGCAAACTTGTCCTCCCCTGTCTCCCAGATGTAGTGTACAGCATTGGCCAGCTGTCTTTGTCTGATCTTGTCCAGCTCATCTCTTCTGGCTGGAGACAGTGTGCGGTTGAAAGGGTTTTGTGTGGGGCTCTCTGTGTGACAGGAGACAAATTAAGCTTTTTAGGTTTACTTTTCCACCTTGTTAGCATTCAGTCTTTGCACCTCATAAAGAATCTATCTTTCTAAGCTTTTATGTGCAGCACAGTAAAATAAAAGTCATATTATCTTGACCATACTCTACATTTGGACACATAAACAGCAAACTAATGGAGAAAAAAATGACATGCTAAAAAAGTCAAAACATTCATTCCTCAGCAAATACTTTTAAAATAAATTGAGCAACAACAGATTTTACTGAAATTTTACAGCTTTACTGCATATTTTACTTTTACTTAATGATTGCTTAAAATGATTACGAAGTATCGCTACTCTTGAATAAAATGTCTGGATACTCTGCCCACTCCGAGTACCTTCACTGAATGAAGAACAAGCAAAAATTAAATACAGACACTCCTATACTTTATGTTAAAGTGAGACTTCTTGTTTATACACAAACACTGAATGTTATTTTCTCTCTGCTGAGCCTTCTGGGACATTTGGAGATAGAACAAGAACAGTAAACACCTATAAAGTGTAAATAGTTTACTCTGTTCTGACATTTATTAATACATCCTACTTTGAGTATAAGTTTTATATTAAACAAATTTGATTTGCAAAAGTTTTTCTTCTGCTTGGATTTGTTATTTTGTAATGTGATGTTATGTTGTGTTATTTATTTGTAGCACCAAGGGACTTGAACTCCTTCGCTTAAGGCAGAGACCACAATCCAGAGGAAGAGGTTCACATGTTTGTAGCTAAGAACCATGACTTCTGACTAAAATAACTTTGTACTTTTTTCATGAACCACTCCAGTCCCCATTGAAGGACATGGCCTGAAGAACCAGCAAATAATCTGTTAGAAGCAAATGCAAGACTCCAAAGTTTTCAAACGAAGAAGGCCCCTCGTTACCAAAGAGGATTGGTAACGAGGGGCAGTTTGGTGGAGTCCACCTTGAATCAGGAACAAAATCAACCTTCTGATGGGGATGAGGACACAGCATGCTTATACTGTACATCCAGCTAGCTTTTAAAACAATCTTTGGTACCCAAAAATACCTCAAGGGACAGGGATACAAGGCCTCTAAAGATCTGCAAAAACAACCAAAGTCCCATGAAAACCAAAGGGTTTTCATGGGACTTTGTCCAAACAACACAGAATAACTCTGTCCAAACAACACAGAAACACCTAAAGACATAACAACTGTAACTTATCCGAGCATCCACATGAACAATAAAGTCACATTCATCCCTGTTAACGCGTACTTCAGTGGGCCATGTGCCTTTTCTGAAAAGAGGTTTTCATAACGGTGTGCGTCAATAAAAGCAGATCTCTCCACCAATAAAACATAAAACAAGTAGTGATCAAAGTAATCTCATTGTGGATCAAGCTTAACACAAACCGCTGAGATCAGGCCGGTATCATCGTGCCCTCAGTGGACAAGTAAATGTTTAGAAAGCGTCATCACAACCCAAAGACTTTTACTAAATCCCAATTAACCCTGCCCTGGAACTCACCTTCTGACAAAAGAGATTAAAACGAGAAAAAAGATTGTCTGTACAGGACCGATGTTCTATCCAGATTATTTCTAGGTACAGCTTGTTACGCAGAGGTGGTTTAAAGACAGAAAGATTCATCAAAAGTTCATCACCACTCAATAAACTAATCTGAAATTCAAGATGAGGGTTTTTGGTGAATAACTCCGGGTCAGGCATTTATGAAAAGCTTTCGGAGGATCTCATCTAACACAGATACTCAAACATGCACTGTACTTTCCCGAAGCTTTTTCATTGAATTTGAATCATGACTAAAGAGACATAAAAAAAATAATAATAATTATACTTTCATTTGTAATGTACTTCACATTGCAAAATCTCAAAGTGTTCAGTAATGGGAACAATAAAAAGATGGATGGATACATGGATGAATGATATTTTGAGCAAACAACAAGTCATAAAGTCAAAATTTAATTATATACTTGGTATGAATTTTACTACCAATACAACCTGTGTTTAATCAATCTATTCCTGTATTTATTGATCTGTGTTTGATTGTGTGTTTTGGGATATGTTGAGCTACACAAAAGTTCATTATATTTTGCACAAAATCATTTTTAGCTAATGAGATTAGACTTTGGTCAGTTCTGCCGTTTTGAGCTCCTTTCAGATCAGCTCGTTCTGAAAGGAACATCTGTCACTTTAAATCCAAATAGATTGCCGCTGGCCACGCCCCCTCCTCCCCAACTCAATGATTACGCTCACACGTGAAAATGGCTGCAAACAGATGTGCAACTATACGACAGTACATCTTTGAAAAGCAAAAGTAGAGCCTCCTGTGCAACCAACAAGAATGCAACAAACTTCTGAATGGTAAGTCAACAGCAGACCATGTGTCTTTTCCAGCAGCACACACAGAGGTAAAACCAGCTGACCAAACATGCTGGAGCGGCTTTGGTTGCTAGGTGACGGGCTGTAACTGAACAGTCGGGAGGTTTTTGAAACAGCTCATTTTCCAGACATCAAAAAACATTAACTTATTGCCAGAAAACAGCCGGATGGATTTTTTATTTCTTTCTTATGCTTGGGCTGTTTTTAGAAGCAGTTGAGACCCAAATGGAAGTAAAAAAAAAATAAAAACAAATTGCATAACAGATTCCCTTTAAACATTTAAACATAAATGTGAAGTGTTTTATGGACTAGAAAATAAATTAAAGGATTCATGAAATGTTAGTAGATCAGTTAATACATCTGTTTTCGTTGCTTTGTGTTAAAGTAGGAAAATTATGTAAAACTGTCACAAAGTTTTTCTTTTGCTTAAACATCTGCTAAAAACTGCCTGCATTCCTAAAATATCAATGAAAGCTGCGACACACATTAAATAACACAATAAAGCAATATGTGTAGCATCTATTACCTGTTGTGTAAGGCTCACTGTTGTTCTGACCACAGTTCTTCATCTTGACAGGCGACAGGCAGAGAGGCTTGACCACCTTGTGGGTGCCCTCACACCAGTAGGAGGTGCAGAGAGCCAGGATGGACAGGGCCAGAGCCAAAGAGGTTAACGTCAGGGAAAGCATGGATCGAGAGCGGCGGGACAGACGCTCGAGCATGGCCACGAGACGGAGGAGGGAGGCAGGGGGAGGCGGGACAGCGACAGGTGGACACAACACAGGGGAATTTAAGGCAAGTAGGAGAGGGGCAGTAACAGATCGGACAGGTCGGGGCGGATGCTTTGGTTTGGTTTTTAAGAGTTGATCTGCCAGCTTTAAGCAGGAAGCGATGATAAATCTGACCTCACAGATGAACAAACACAGCCAACGGAGCTAGATGGCAACATCTGTGATTTCAAAAAGGAGTCGGCAGCAGGATAAGATACTCTGAGGCTGATTCATATGTAAAGAAAGAGCAAGTTTTGACTGGTCTTCTTGGGAACTGAAATGTCCAGAAATCCCCTGACCTTAACTTCTGTCTGAGGTGGTATTAGATCAGTGACTGGGCAGCATCAGAAAGGCAAAGGGGACTTTAGTGTTATGTAATACATTCTACAAGCTAAGTAGGCTTCTTTATCTGTCAAGAAACATTAACAACATATGGCAACATTTATCCTTGATCAATGCTCTTTCAGCTCAACCCCCCCGCCCCCCCAAAAAAAGACTCCTTTACTTGTTTATGGGAAGATTTTACAAAGTGACTTGACTGTCAATAATATCATTATGCCTCCTATGGTGGCTCCAGCTGAACTTTTAGGACTAGACACCAGGGCACATTACAAAATATTTATTTTTTGTGACTCTATGGACGAGACACAGATTTAAACGCCTTTTTTCCCCCTCGAGATAATCTTGGGAAATCTGCTTTAATCTCTCTGTGTTAGTTGTATTTTAGTGTGACCATGTTGTGTCTCTAGCAGGGCCTCTCTGTCAGTCCACGGCCCCTGAAAGGAAAGAAAACGGTAAAAAAAAAAAAAAAAAAAAATTAAATTAAATTTAGCCCCGTTAAAAAAGAAGATCTCATGGACTGAAACACAGTCCAAGATGTGCAGTGGGGACACTTAGCAGCTACTAATGCTTTATTGTAGCAGTTGTAGTTCTGCTGTGCTCAGCTAAAATAAAACACTGCTTTAATAAATGCTACACAAGCCTTTTAAGTACTTTAAAACATTTATTGTGCCTTGCAGAAGTGTTTATATCCGTCACAGCTTCACATTTCATCACATAACACAGCTTTTATATGTCTTATTGGGATTTTATGTGATAATTGTGCCTGATTATGAAAGGAAAACACTATATATTATTCAAAATTATTTATAAATAAAATTTGAAATGCATATTTACTCTGACAGCGATTGCCGACAAGCTAAAATTCTGGGACAAAATTCTAAATATCTGTTTACAGATGCTTGAGATCCAATCTAGCTTGCGATATTTTTGCAGAGAGGCAGGCTACGATTTTCCTCTCTAACAGTGCAGAGCTTGTAGAGATCCACCAGAAAATACTTGTAGCTACAAGTATGGTCCTACGAATTAACTCGTGAGTATAGTGTGTCACACTTTTCAAATTTTTATATGTAAGAAGCTTTGAACACCAATGCATGGTCCATTTCACAATTATGCACTACTCTGGGTTTTTCACTTAAGATCCCAACAAAATATACAAAGGTTTGCAGCAAAATGTGAAAATGTTTCAGCAATATTAGTACCTGTCCAACTGGTAAGAGGCTATTTAAAAATAAAGTAATATACAAAATTGAATAAATGATTTGTCAGCAGGTCTCTGCAGAGCTGAACCCATTTGATTCATCTGTGCTGAAGCAAGGATCCATTTGAAAATTGCAGGTCAGTAGTTACCGAGGACTGGGCTTGGCCTCTCCTTTACTAGGACAGTTGACAAACTATAGGAGGTGCAGGTGGAGAAGCGATGCTTTTTTTAGTGGCTTGACTGAACGAAGAAATTAGCTTATGATAGGTAACAGCTTATGTCCTAAAAGCAAATCTTTTCTGTTCAAAAAAATGTTTCTCTTTTGTTTCTATAGTCATTTTAATTAAAATCAAGCATTCAAGTGGTTTATTTCCAGCTTTTTCTACCATTTAAAGTGAATAATTTTAAATCATTCATCTTAAGATTAGTGAGAAAAATAAATAGACATGGCTACTTGTCTTGATAAGACATCATAAAATGTATATTTACATTTATAACTGAATACAATTTGAGGAATTATGAGAACTCTACCAATAGGTGTAACTTTTTTTTTTTTAGAATGCATTAAGATGCTCCTTCTCCCACAAAAACAAAAAACAGTCTATAACAGTAATTTCTTAATGATTTAGTATATATTTTTCTAATGTTAAATGTACCTACCCCAAATCTTTTTTGCTTCTTGATACAAAATATCCTGTCATAAAAAAAAGAAAAAACTTAATCCATCACTTCTTGGACTCTTCTTGTTAAAGATTTCTTGATCAAAAAGCTCCTTAGGAACTTAAACTTAAATCCTCCATGGTGAATTGCCTCTGTAACACTCTTCATCTATCGCCTCAGTTATTGTCCCTCGCTGTTGCTTACCTCCCCGGCTCCACTCTCCTCTTCTGTAAAGCCTCCGGTCCAGCGGATGGACGTAGATGTGAACCGATGGAGAGATAGAGCATCTGCCTCCACGCCAATCACCAATCTACTCCCTTTCTCTAGAGTTTATGTCACATACGCACCCTGACTCACATAATCCCGCCGCATCCATCTGTTGCTGTGGTGCCTCCTCTCTTCATGTTGGTGTAATTTCAGAGGTGCTTCCTTTCTAAACATCTGTCACAACTCAGTCACCAGCCTGAGTTTCTGATTTACAGCACTGTGAAAAAGTTTGTCATCTTACAGATTCCTTCTCTTGATTTTTTGGTTTTGTTTGAAGGATGGCCTAAGTAACTACAGAAAGCAGTTTGCAAATGACTTTAATAGGGAAAATAATTAAGATAATTTACCCCCTAAGCCCAGTAACTAATTACTGGGCTTAGTAATTAGCCCTTGAACATTGACAATGTTCAAGTCAATGTTCAAGTCACCATTGACTTGAACATTTATTATAAACACCTGCAGTAAACAGTCCAGACTTAAGCTTTTCTAAAGCTTTTTTTCTTTTTTTAATCTTTCTGAATATGTCCCAAACTGCATGAAAAGAATCAGCATTTACTTCTGTTGGAAGAAAACAGAAACTAGGCCATAGAAAAATGTTTACAATTATTTATTTACAGTGTATTTACATACAAACTGAGACAGTAAATATCGAAAGAAGAAGTTAACCCCAGGCTTGAGATTTACAATAATGCAGAACTAGCTTCCCGTCGCTGCTGAAGCACTAGGAGAGACAGAGAAAAAGACAAATGCAAAATAAAATCAGTGATAGAGAATTAAAAAAAAAAAAAAACTATATGTCAATGAAAATGAAAAGAATCTCCATTTTCAAAAACTCTGAAGAATCTGAATTAATGAGATACAACAACATTTAATTTCCCTTTGGGAATAATAAAGTATTTTTGAATTTGAATTTTAATATCTGAGAGAAAAAGAACACGTTTAGCAGCTGAAAGGGAAAATCAACGCTCGTCTGTGTTTTTTTTTTCCTTTACTGTCACCTTCTGAAAGAACCGGCTGAGGATTTTAAGCTTTGGTCTATAAAGTTTCCCTCTTCATGCGCCCTCTGCTGGTCAACTCAGAAAAGTGGGATTCTGTCATTGTACTGATACTGAAGGGGCAAAAGAGGGAAATAAGCACTGCCTACAAAAGTTTCACCCACTTGGATGCTTTATCCTTTTTGTTACTTTGAGGAAATAAACCATGATCAACAAAATATAGCTTTTTTGACAAAAAAAACAAGCAAAAAAAAAACAAACATTAATGTCAAAGTGAAAAGAGTTCCAGCAAAATTGAGTGTATAAATATGTTGTGTAAATTCTTTGTAAAAAAAAAATGTAAATAAATAAATAAAAATTTGTGAAAATATTAAAAAAGTAAAACATCCATGGGGGTAATTTATTTTTTAAGCTGAAACCTATTTTTTTATGTTTTTGCCTCCATTATTCAGTTTTGTACCACACAGTATCATGGCTACAGTATTAGGGTCATTGTACATTAAAAAAAGTGATCAGACGAGTCAATTTTTTCCAAACTATATTAATTTCACCCTTTCAAATGTCTGACTTTACAATGTCAGAGAATATCTTTGTCTTAATACAGTTAATTTATGCCTTTTTCAAGGAAAACTATCATTTCATGGAAACTTGAGACTTGGCATCAGAAAATATATATATTTTTTCTTATAAATATGTTAATATGGAAATTCTGTCAAAAATGTACTTCTTCGTGGCTACATTATTTTTTTCCCTGATATACAATGGCCACAATATTCCGTCATAGTTTCCTCCCTGCAGCCAGACCACAACTCCAATAAAAATCAGGAAGTACTGCATCTATAAATCATTTTAATTTTTTTCTCTCTGGAATCCCACTCTGCAAAAATTGCAATATTTTCTAGAATATCCTAATGGTAAATCAGAATATTACTAAACACTTTAAATAAACAGGAGAAATAAAAATGCTTCTGCTGAGGTACCGTTTGTGTTTATATATTGTAATGTTCTATAGAAAAAGAATACATAAATTAGGTGCATGTATTCTGCTTTAAAAACAAAATATGTTTAAACACTAAAAATACCACAATAATGTATTATAAGTGTTTATAAACTCACATCAAAGAGGACTCCCACTTCCTGATCTGGCGATGGTGCAAATGACTGATGAACATATATGAACTGAAAAAAAAGCAAACAGCCTGAGTGAGGACTTCACAGAGCAGAAGAAGTCAATTTCTTACATATTTTTTTCCGAATATACTACGGAAAGTTCATCCTCACCAGTTGTTCATTGGCATCAAGTTTGAGGAAGCGAGAAATGAATTGAGCGAGGGACTGTACCGTCCTCCCCCTGTCCACTGCCCACTTCTTTGTTTTCATTATAGGAGTGTCTCCCACAGCCTTCAACAGCACATCAACTGTAAAAGTAGAAAGAAAAAAACATCTAAGGAAACCAGTTTCTGTTGCAACACAGTGTTTACGAGAAATGTATGACAGGGAAAAGCAGGAAACACCCCTGCAAGGTCAGTAATGTTTAGGGGCCGATGTCAACTTGCATCCCTCCTCCAACACACCTGAATGAAAAAAAAAAGTTTGTTACTAGGTCTCTGCAGGGCTGAATGGCTGCTGGTGAATGAACTTAGCCATTTGATTCAGGGTTACTGGAGCAGAGATGCATCTAAAAGTTGCAGGACGTCAACTCTCTGGACTTGGCCACCCCTGCTGCAGACACTCAGATCTTTACTACGTATCAGGGGTGCCCAAAGTCGGTCCTCAAGGGCCGGCATCTTGCATGTTTTAGTTCTCTCCCTGGTGGTAGAAACAACCTTCTCAGCATGTCAATCTTCTTCTTAGGCCTTCTAATAAGCCATCATTAGATCCAGATGCGTTAAACCGGGGAGAGAACTAAAACATACAGGATGCCGGCCCTCGATTGTCTACTTTGGGCACCACCGCTATATATAATGTCTTTTTTTAAAAATACTTAATTGCGAAATGGATTGAAATTAGACGAAGCCACCCCGAACAGGACGTTTTTAATATTATTTTACAAATTATGACATTACGTACATACAGGAAATGTTAAGATTATATAAAATGCCATAAACTACACTGGAGGCATACAAAGAAATACAAATCCAAAGTTATATTTACAGAATACGAACAAGTAAATGCTGTGCCTTTACTAGCATTAACATTAGCTTTCCACCGCAACTAAAATTATCACGTGTTTAAAATATCGCAGCTCATTGGCTGAACAGCAAAATGCATTCTTCCTATTGGTTGAAACTTCTGTCAATTATCATCTACGTCATCCACTCGAAAAACACTTCCGTTAGCATTAGCAAGACATCAAAAACATAAAAGCACTTGTTTGTAACTCGCGTCAAATCTGTTCGGCATTCTTACTTTTTTTCTTCTCTTCACTGGTCGCGGAGTTTTCTGACGGTGAATGTAGTTCTTCTTTCTGTGTTTCTGTTGGAGACTCAGCATTGTCGGACATCTTTAGCTGAGAACTGTACTATGGTTTCACTCAGCTCAGCAAACCTAGTTGCAGAAAACATTCCCTGCTATTGGTTGAAAGAGACGTCAATCTGAGCAATAGGCAATTCTATTTGCCATTATTATTTGAAAAGGTGGGACTTATTGTAGAGTCTGGTGGTCCGTGTATTTCCCTGATTATCGTGGTTAGTTTCGGATATTTTATTTGTATGTTACATGTCTGTTTTACAGACGTTTTTCATTCTTCGGTTAGCATTATCGGCTATTTATGTTCAGCGTTCAAGTTCTTCCACTTTTCTTTGCAACTAATTTGTAAATATTTCCCCTCAGGACGCGTCACAGGGGAAATAATACTTTAACCTGGTAGTTGATGTTTTTTACTGTCCCCTTGAACCTGTCACTCGTTCTGCTCACATCAGGACAGAAACAGTAAGTCACATTACCTTTGATTCATTTTAGGATCACAGCTGTTCTTTTATCGCTTCTTTTCTTTGGTTATGCAATGACCCACTGGGAAAAAAAAAAGTTATACACACAGTATTTGAGTTAAAAACTATAGTATTTAGTTTTTTTTTAAAAAAAAAAAACAATATTTGCAGACAGCTACATGTGGCTACTTTGCAGAACACGAACTACGACCTTGCATCCATTTTGGTATTAGTTTTTTCTCAGAGCTGACTGAGATCATTTCTGCTTATGAACATAAACAGAGCAAAACTGTCAGTTTCTGAATTGTACAAACTGATAGAGATCCAAAAGGGTTGCTGCAGCTGCAACTAGAGCAAAAGATGCTTCTAGAAAGTATTAACTCAGAGCGACTAAACTTATTAGATTTTTATCTGAAAAATTAAAACATGAACATTTTGAATGATTTTCCTTTCATTTCACAGCTATGCACTACTTCATGCTGCCTCAACATGTGCAGTTCCAACAAATGCACTGAAATTTGCTTGGTTGTGAACTGATGCTGTTGCCAGGTGTTCTATTTCTTACTTTGCGATGTCTTTGTTGCAGTGCCAAACGTAGGAAGGCTCTCCACCAAGGATGCTGTCCTCTTCCTGTGTGACATGCAGGAGAAGTTCAGACCCAACATCTTCCAGTTCACCAACATCGTTGGCAACGCAGCCCGGGTCCTCCAGGTCGTTGATACTCATCAGCTCATTTTAATTCAATTCAAATTCAAAAGTACTTTATTGATCCCAAAGGGAAATTAAATGTTGTTAATTCATAATTCTTCAAAGAGCTATTGTTGTTATTTGTAGTCATGTGTCGCCTCTAACAGTGTACTGCTCCTGCAGGCCAGTCGTATTCTGGGCATCCCCACCATCTTGACAGAGCAGTACCCTAAAGGCCTGGGACCCACTGTGCCGGAGCTGGGGGCCGGGCATCTGACCGCTCATGCTAAGACCTCTTTCACTATGATGATAGAAGAAGTGGAGAAGGAGCTGGAGGCTCTGGGGAGCCCTAAACAAGCCATTCTGTGTGGAATAGAAGCACATGCCTGCATTGCTGTAATTATTAATATTTTTGTTTGTGCGTCATATTTAGACTACAGACTTTAGGCTTATTGTTAATGTTGAAAAGGATGAAACCTACCTGAAAGGAAGGATTATGCCAGTTATATTTTTAGATTAAAGTATTAAAAATTCTTCCCTCCTTGTCTTTTGCTCAGTGTACTACATATGACCTTATTGAGAAGGGAATGGAGGTCCATATTGTGGCTGATGCCGTTTCCTCCAGGAGGTATCTGTCGATTTTTACTTTTTTTTCCCACTCGCATTCTGTATTTGCAACAATATTTAGTCTAATCCTTATGCTTCACTCCGCAGCCAGACGGATCGGTTGTTTGCTTTGTCCCGAATGAAGCAAAGCGGGGCTTACCTCACCACCACAGAGGCCGTCCTGCTGCAGCTCGTTCAGGACGCCAAACACCCCAACTTTAAGGAGGTCCTGATTACATCTGCTCAACATGCTTCACATTTAAGCCAAACAGCTGGATATTAATATATAAAGAAATCATATTCAACATGCAAAAGAATAGGAATAAAGGAAAAAAAAAAACTCGCGTGAAAACACTAGTAATAAAGGTATTTTGGGTCTGTGTAAATCAAATGTCAGGACAAAAAAAAATGACGTATCAGCAGAGGAACGTACGCTAAATGTTGAGGTTCAGGAAGTCACCAAAATGGACAAAATTCAGTTTTTGTTTGGACTGAAGGATATCTACAAAAATAAACTGAATGGAGGATTATATGGCTTTCAATGTGTGTAAATGTTAAGAGCAGATAAAGAAATCAAAGCTAAACAATGTAAAACTCTAAACCAGGGGGCAGCAACTTTTTACAACCTTGAGAGCCATTTTTGTCTTTAGTCCAGCAAAAGAAAATTTGTTTAGACCCAAAAAAATCTACATGAAACAAATTGGATTACTTTAACAAAATCTACTTTAGGAAGTTTTTTTTTAATGAGAAAACATTTTTTTTTTAAGTTTTAAGATAAAGAAAATTATCAAACTTTTACACAAAAAGAAATGAACCACATTTCTCAAGGAAACCTAAACTTTTTAACAAAACAATAATAATAATAAAAAAAAAACACATACTTTGCAACCAGAAAACATTATTCGTCCTTACACTACTAGTGTCATTCTTTATGGAAAGTCCTTTAATATATTCCGCAAAAACTGGATTTTTAAAATTACCTTTACCATGTAAAACACTAATTATTTAGCATTTTTGACCAAAGTTATTAAGAGCCACAGTGGATGGTTTATGGACCTGCTTGTGAGTGATCTCTACCCTATACAAGAAAATCCTATGACTGATATTAGAATGAGTAGAAAGCCAGTGAATGTATGATGAGATGTGTTCTCTCTAATTCATATCAAATTCAGTTTATAAAGCCGTGATATGAACAAAGTGCAAATTGTTTCAATTCTGGCCTTTTATTCATCGGGACATATTAAGATTTTTTGTTTTCTAATAGGATCCAGTTATTTAAATCAAACTTTGAGTCCATAAAAAGCACACAACAGATCCCAAAGATATCAGACAAAAACAAAGCTATAATGGAAAAGCCAAATGAAGAAAAAAAAAAAAACTTCTGTAGCTCTATCTATAAAAGGTAGATATTTAGCAATTTGGAGCATGCAGGTGAAAGATTGTAAAAGCCCAAGAGCTCCACATCACACTATTAGACTTCTGCTAATTGTTTATTACAGTAAAGATAAAAAAAGAGTGTCTTAAGAGGTTTGCAAAGTTGCATCTCATTGAACAACAAGAGTTCTGAAACTATGTTTTTGGGTCAGCTGAGACCAAAGTGAGGATGTCGAAAAATATCCAAACACAGAACATAAGCTCAAAAGCTTTATATCAACTTATAAGCGCAGTGGTGGAGGTATGATGATATGGGCTTATTTTGCTAATACAGAACCTGGACAGTGAGTCATCCATAAACTCTCCATGTATTTTGGAGTCAAATCTGAGGTCATCGCTCCTTCAGCTAAAGCTTGATTGAAACTGGGTCATGCAAGCAAAGAAGCAAATGTTACATAAACAGGAAGAGACCAAAGATTCCTCCTCGAGAATGTGAGAGATTAACCCTACGAAAATCCAATAGAAAACAACTGCTGCAAGTGACTGCCGCTAAATGTAATAATAAGCAGTTGAGGTTTCCTCTCACTGGTTTTCTGCAGGAACTTTATCTTTGTTTAATAAGTAAGAGGACGGTGTTTTGTTGTTGTTGTTGGTTTTTTTTTTTACACTTCACGGTCATTTTACAGCCTGGTAATGGAGAGATCTTTGATCATGTCCTGATAAGTAAAAATTAAAAACTGAAAAATCAATATCCAGAGAATAACAGTTTTAATATTTCTTTAGACTATATATATATATATATATATATATATATATATATATATATATATATATATATATACATACACACACACACACACACACACGCACACACAAGCTGGATTATTTATGACTATGTTCAAATAACAAATGTTGATCTTTGTTGGCAGATCCAGAAGCTCTTGGCCCAGCCGTCTCCTGACACCGGCCTCCTCGCCTTCTTCAGCGCTCTGTAGAGAGATCGCCTCATGTTGTTGCGTTCCACTGTACAACCCTCTGCCTTTTAACACAGGGACTTCAATAAAGCGTTGCTTCTGCTTTAACCCCTCTGTCCTGTGGGTTTTGTCCTCGTCTCAGTCTGCCCACCCTCCACATATGTGATGTGTTGACTTAGTGTGGTGGAAAGTTCACGTGTTTCTTTGCAATGCAAACCTGACGGGCCCAGGAGGAGGGACCTTCTCCCAGAGGCGGGAGCAGAAAGTGAGCTCATACCGGGGGAGGAGTGAGTGACGTCTTTCTGGTAAAGTCAGAAAGGGAGGGGAAGGGCAGAAGGAGAGAAAAAGGAAGCTCTCCGATTAGTATTTTGTGTATATTTCTTCAAAGTTACACAAGCTTTCTCAAACGGAAGGTGGGCTCGGTTTCCCGGAGGACGCCGCTGCGCTGAGGAGGGAGATCCGACGGTGGAGGGAAGGCGCCAGTTTGACAGCAGACGTGCACAGCTGATGACAGCATAAAATATTAACACTTCTCAAGGCCCTGGGCCTCGAGTGACCAAAGAAAGGTAAGCAAAGTCGGCCTTCTTCTTTCAAAAGAAAAAAACAACAAGCAGAGGTGGAGGTGGCACATTTGCATGATTGCATACGCTCGCCGTGTCTTTGCTTGTTGATGGAAAAGTTCTCAGAGCGGCACAGTGTGTCTTGTGTGTGAGCTAAACTGTTTTGTAAGAGACGCTGGCAGGAGGAACAGGAACAGAGCAGCCGAGTCTCTCATAGTTCAGGCTGACGGGCATCTCCTCTGGGACCGGTCACTGTTTCTTAAAAGAAAAAGAAAAAAAAAAAACTTTGTAGGGAATGTTAATCCAGTACTGCGTGCTTTGGTCCTCCAGATCCTGGACAGAGGAAATAAGAAAAGAAATGTCTTCTGACTTGGACTCCAGTCTCACCAGCATTGACTGGCTGCCCAAACTGGGAGTCAGCAGCCTGCGCTCGGGGAAAGAGAGAGGAGGGGAGAGGGAGAGAAGGAGAGACAAAGGGAGAGAGAGGGGCGACTTTGTGCCGTCAGTGCCGAGCCCCTCGCCATCAAACTGTAAAGGGAAACCCCCCCACAGCTACGCCACCCTCATAGCCATGGCGATAGCAGCTGCACCAGAGAGGAAGCTGAGCTTAAACGACATCTACACCTGGATAAGCAACACTTTCCCTTATTACAGCCGAGCCGGCCGAGGATGGAAGGCAAGCTCTACCTCTATCCACGTGATACTAGAGTGTAACATTATCATAACTGAATCACCTGAATCTTCTTGATCTCAACAGAACTCCATCAGGCACAATCTGTCCCTGAACAAATGCTTCAGGAAAGTTCCTCGGCCACAGAATGACCCCGGCAAGGTGGGCTGTCACTTAGCACGCTTATGTGGGAATGTTCATCTTGTAGGATAAAGAAATGGTTTTGAAAAAAACAAAAAAAAAAACAAACAAACTAATCCTGTATTTCCAGGGCTCCTATTGGACGATGGATGGGCCTCCAGAGTCCATGAGTCCGGCAAGGGCTCCAAAGCGCCCCTATCCTGAGGAGGAAGAGGAAGAGGAGCTTCAGCATGTATGGTTGATCTTAATTATTACATCCATACATTACTCATGTTTTATTCATACATATATATATATACATTTCATTTTTGGGCTGTAATAATGTCTAAACCTTTCTTTGCCAAGCCCATTAAAACAGCGAAGCCCCTTAACACAGGGGTGTCAAACACATTTTCATTTGGGTCATATCAAGACCATGAATGTTCTCAAAGGGCCGGTTGTGCCATGATGTGTTGATAACGTACTTATTATCAAACATAGCATATTAAGAAATAACATTTGACGACTACTGCTTAAAATTAGACCGTATTAAACATCTTTTCACCTTGATGTAATTTGGCACAAAAGAAATTGGAACTACTTTGATTTGATTGAAAAACAAAAAAATTAAGCACAAAACTGTTTTTGAAGGCGTGTATATGTGGTTCTTAATGTGACTCTCTGGATTCTAGTGGGCCACATTAAAAGCTACCATGGGCCAGATTCGGCCCCCGGGCCTTGAGTTTGACACCTGTGTCCATAAGATCTTACAGAAACCCAAAATGATTTGGAATGTCTTTTTTTTTTAATCAATACCATTAAATTGAAAGACCTTTAAAATGCTCGTGTTTTGCAGACCAATTACATAGTTGTGTTATGTGTTAAAAGTGGAACAAAACCCTTTATTTTTCTGCTCAGATTTCAAACGGCTTCCTGAAGGTCTTTCATCGTTTTTCTTTTGAGTTTTTTCTGCCTTTTCCGAGTCTAGTTTAGTCCTCTAGTGTCAATGTGTGGCGGCTACGATGTCATTCAGCTGCCTTCCGGTTCAAGCTGTGGTCACATATAAAGGAATAAATGCAGAAGTTGATTTATTTTTGCTTAATTATGAGTTAAAAAAAAAAAAGAAGCCAAAGACTAAAGTACGTTTATGATTACCACCGCAGAAAGCCGACTCAAGACTTTTGCACACACAAGAAAAAGCTTATATTCTGTCACCATGGAAACCAAATTCAGCTAGTGGACAGACTTTGCTGACCAAGGAGTCACACTCGTTGCCTATTCAAGTCTTCCGGCTTCCCAGGCTGAAGAGTTGAGTGATGATCTACTCCTTTAAAGGGAGACTACTTCATCTGTTCACTAAGATAAGAACAAAAAAAATCAATTTTATTGGTTTAAACTCTCAACTACCAGGTGCTCAGTGGTGAGCAGTTTCACCTTGTGAGTCTGAACCCTGAACTCAAACCCCTTCACCACGTTACGGTCTGAAAAGAGACGGCCGTCTCTAATTCTTCTGCAGTCACTGCGCTTAACCAGAGGAAGGCGAACTGCTCCCATTGGGTCAGAGGTCAGCCTCTGCCTCAAAGTAGCAGAGGGCCTGGCTCACTCTACATGGTAACGGGAATTGTATTAACAGGTTGATTGTTCGTCTGCAGTAATGCGGACGCTGTTGTGGTGAAAAAGAGCTGAGTTAATTAGTGAACCTCTCAGTTTACCGGTCCGTCTTTGTTCTGACCTTCGCTGTGGTCAATAGATATGGACCATGACGAGAAGGTCCTGGAAACAGTTGGCTGAAATAGATAGCAGGGCTCAGTCTTTGTGTAGTTTCCTTCTTGGACTGGGATAATTGTACAATTTCACTTGAAAATGTGCTAAAAAAAATTGTACTCATGTAAGAGTAGCGCTACTTCAACACGGTTTTACTCAAGTAAGGGTAAAACGTAGAAATGACTCCAGTTTGAGTAAAAAAAAAGTATTTGGTGCAAAGGTCACTCAAATACTGTGTAGCTGATCAAATCATCAATTATTTATGCTTAAGAATTGCATCATCAGACAGATCACAATATTGATATTTTAGAGGACATTGAAGGTAATTTTTATGAACAACAAAGTACAAAATAAAATCGGGCAAAAGAAACATTTTCTTTTGATTTAAAACTTTTGAGACTTTAGCAAAAAACTGCAGGTGTGTGTCTGTGTCTGGTGATACTCCTCACTGCTTCCCAGAGATGCACTTTAAGAGCTTTTCCTTCACTTTTCCTGGTGTGAAATAATATTCCTGTGCTTCATTTTTTAAATGTGAGAGATCGTCAGCCTGTGAACAGGTTTTGGAGGTTAGTCACAGTTTTCTGCTCTGCGTTCAGAGCGTGGGTGTAGGACCGGAGCGCAGACTCGACTCTTGTTTTTGTTTTGTTCTGTGCATGCCGTAATGCTGCATTCCTGTGGGATTTCCTCTTCTTATCCACGCTTTAAAGGCTGATTCTGTGCTTTTTACAGATTCCTCCACCTGCAAAGGCGGCAGCGGTGAGAGGGCCCTCTCCCCACCTGGACCCGCAGTTCACCACGTCCCCAGCCAGACCCACCCAGCACCCTCCGTCTCCTCACGAGGTAGACTCTCTCACTCCCTCCTTCCCTTCCAGCTCATATTACAGCCACGTCTGACGGGTTTTACATAGAAGTCTCATCTTCGTCTTCGCAGGAACCGTCGCCCTACATGTCAGCCCATGCCTCTGCTCTACCTGCCTCCCATTTATCTGTTTCTCAATCAGCTGAGCTCCCGCCAGCAGCCCCCATGTCATCCATCAATTCCTTCCCTCCTCCCCTCCCGCCTGGCTCCACCTTTTCTGTCCCTGCAGCGTCTGCAGCTGCTCCCTCTTACTCCAACTCCGCCCTGTCCTTTCCCGCCAACTCGGGTCCTCTACCCGTTCCCACTTTTTCCTGCACTTCCAGCTCTACGCCCGTTTGCACCGTGTCCGTTCCCAGCTCCTCCTGCCCCGCCCCACCTCCGGCGGCGTCGGGGCACCACGCCGCCGACCCTCCTCTGCGCTTCTCCTTCGAGGACCTGAACATACCGGACCTGTACGCCTCCTTCAAGTCCCTTTTCAAGACGATGCGTGAGAGGGGAGGCTCCATCTGTGAGTATGCAGGCCCGTTCAAGACGCACAACCGCGACACACATGAGCGACTCGGAGGAATCACTTGTTTTCTTTTCCCTTGAAGCGGACGTCGCTCCCCTGCTTGTTCCCAGTAACGACACTACGCCTCTTCACACCCCAACGCTGCCGCCGTTCTCCCCTCACCCCGCGCCTGCGCTGACTGCACCGCCAGTTGCAGGTCAGCAACCGGTTGCAGGTCCACCGGCCGCGGCGGCCGTGCAAGCTCCACATCCCGCAGAGTCGGAGCGCGTTTCGCAACTCAGTGAGTCTCACGTTAATATCTCGACCCTGAGATTATCTACCGCCAATAAAACCTGCAACATGACTAAAACAAAAAGTATTTTCATTTTTTAAAAAAAAGTTTCCCTCCCTTCTTGCCTCCCTCCTCCCACTGCAGCGGTGCCAGCCGATTGGTTCAGCAACACAGATTCGCTGAAGGAGAGCTTCCGCATCGCCAGCAATCTGGACTGGGCAAACATAGACCTGTCCAGTCACCCAGGTCTGTGCTGCTCGCCACCATCGGATTTAAAGGGCCAGTTCACAACATTTTTGTCCCCTCCTGTCATGGGAGAGCTTTTGATTTACATAACGAGGTTCTAGGATATCTGCCTCCAAATGTTCTCTTGTCAATGCCCACTTCCTGTTTCCCTGACACCAATCAAGATGTAATTAAAAGGATATATGTTTTTTGTAATTCAGTTCATAAACTGAATGCATAGAGAGCTTCATCACATAAGCTAAATAAGTTTAAAGTGTTTATTTATGTTAATTTGGTGATTATGACCAGAGGTGAGGAGAGTACTTACACATGTTACTCAAGTAAGAGCAATGATACTATAATGCAGGTTGTAGTAAAACTACCCCTTGAAGTACTCTTCTCCCTCCCTCCCCCCAACAGTTATTCAAGTATACATAACTGAATACAGGATACAGGATTTTATAGATTATTCCTTTCTTTTATGAACAGTTGATTCATTTCAGAAATTCAACCAAGGGCTTCGTTGTACGTATTGCAGTAAAAGTCACCGGATCTTCTGTATTTTAACAAAGGTGTCTTTATTTTCTGCATCCCAGACCTGCTGGAGAGCATGAAGCAGGCTGAGCTGTGCGACTGGGCCCTCGACCCCGGCCTCTTCACCTCCCTCTGCGACTCTCTGAACCGCTTCTTTTCTCAGAAAGGCATGATCAGCCCTGGAAACAACTCCCCAGTTACCCATGGTGCACCTCACTTCCTGCAGCCGTCGCCGCTGACGTCCAACCCTCCTCCGACCCTCACCAGCCTCACTCACCCCTCTCCCCTGCCCTACCCCAGCACTCTGCCTCCCACCAATGGCACACAGCTGCCCCGGAGACCCCCACCCATGCAGGGGCCCGCTCTACAGAGACCACATCTGGCGAACGCAGCTGGTGAGCAGCAGACATTTTAAGCTGATTTTAGGGAAATTTCAAGGAAATCTTGACCTTTTATCAGCTTTTTTTTTTTACACACATAATGTAAAACATTTGCAAGATTGAGATGCTTTTTTTTTCTCTCTTTTCCTATTTCAACCATTCAAACTTCACACATTTCATAACTTTTATTCAGACTTTTATTTCCAACATAAAGAACCTTCTCAATCGATGTGCACTTTGAAACCAAAGTACTTCCATATTTTCAGATAGAAAAGTTATTCAAGCTGTCAAGCAATTACGCCAAACATATTTTACCTTTTGGCCTAAAATTACAATTTGTTTTAAGAAAATTTTTGACAAAAATGTATCCGAACCGTGTTGCTATGCTGTTGCTAAGGACTCAAGAGTTACAAACCTTTCCCAACAAACCATTGTCACTCCCACAGATATTACTCTTCGTAAGCAGTTCCTAGATCCAAACAGGCAGATTTGGTCCCTTCAGTCGATGTATCATTTAAATAGTATTCACTGTAAAATCCCACCAGAGTGAAGATAATCTACACTTTCACTCCAACTCAATACCATAAAGAGCAAAAGGTTAGAAGGTGTTGCACTATTTTGGAAAAATATTTTGGAATATGAACATCGTTCATTTGAGGACACTTTATGTTTATATAATATCATTTTAACCCTTAAGGAAATACACAAAGTGTAGCCATTTAGTGTATGAGTGATCAAGTATGTTTTAAATACACACAGCTTGAACACATGAACCTTTAATCATTTCTTAGCAATTTTTTCAAATTCCATTGTTGCAAAGAAAGTGGAGATGTCTATAACTCTGCTTTCTTCTATATTGTTTTCTTCCACTCAACTTTCTCCTAATATCCTTGGATAAATCCATCTTAACTTTTTGTGGCGTTGCTGAATCTACTGGCACAGTCCTCTCCATAACTGTGTTAAATATACATATTTTTTAATCTGCCCAGTTTCTGAGAAACAGAGTTTGAGGTTTTCATCAACTACGACTCATTATTTGAAAAGAAATCAAAGCATCAAAATGTGTGAAATGACATTGAATTGCCCAAATGAATGAACTTTTTGAAGGTTTCTGGAAGTGTTGATGCATCCATCCCTTTTGCCATTTTGGCCTTGTGAAAACCGAGAGGCAGTTTGTCACTGCGACAATTGAAAAGGAGAAGTTAATAGAAATCTTTTTTTTTTATCTCTCACTTCCTTTGAGGTCTAAACTTTCAGTTCATGTTTCCCTTTTGCGTCTCGGCAGGGATCCATCCTCAGCCCGGGGCGCCACGACAACGTCCTCCACTGAAGAACCTGCACAGCAACAGTGAGGAGTTCCAGGATGACTTTGACTGGGACTCTCTCATCCTTTGAGCCTCACTTCCTTGTGATGGAGAAAAGAAAAAAAACAACAAAACAAAACACCAAATATTTCAGCAAAAAACTTCACTTCCTGTTTCCCCTGACAGCAGGTCTGGGATCAGGTTCATCACTAATGACTGAATCTTAAGAGTTTTACGTTTGTCTTCATTTAAATTCATAGGCTGTAATATTGTATTGCTTATCTTTTGTGGGTAAGTGGCTTCATATGTTAGATTTTTTTTTTCCTCCCAAAAGATACAGAAGTCATGAAAAACAGTCACACACACACACTCCCTGTTTTTGTTTTATTTCATAAATTTCTGTAGATTTTTTTCTCCATTTTTCTTTTCAAATGTGAATGTTCACAGTTGACACCACACAAAAGTCAAACTTACCCAATAAAAGATACTTCTCTTGATATAAAATAATAAATTCATCCAAGCTAAATTAAAAGAGCAGTATGGAGCATGTCTTCATGTCCCCGTGTTGTCTCCGTTCACTCAACGAAATAATTGTCTCTTTGAAGAAGCATCGGCTGAAACTCCCTTTACAAAGAAAAAAAAGGGGATGAAACACGAAGACAGTGTTGCTTTGGGTCGCCTGAACTCCAGGCATCCCAGCTGAAATGGGTAATTCAAAATAAAAGATTGGCAGAGAAATCACAACCCATAAAATACCTCATTGAAAAACCAACCTTACATATCACAGGTGATCATTTTCAGAAATACTCCCCCCCCCCCCCCATTCAGTCTCGCTGAAATGAGATCAGACACGAGGAGAAATGGGACAAAGTACTGAAACAAACACAAAACTGGCATCTGATAAATAAGCATTTGTGTTCTCATTCGCCCTCGGCCGCAAACAAACACACTCGGTTAGTTATTCCTGCCATCAGACCACATGTCAGAGCTTTTTTTTTTTTTCTTTCTTTTTTTTTCCTACAACAGTAGGGAAAGAAAAAAAAAAGAAAAGCATCTGATCTAAATGGCATCATCACATGATTTTCCTTGTTTATTAGTTCCCAAGTATTGGAAAAAAATAAATTATACTCAACATTAAATTAAATTAAAAGTGAACTGGTTGAAACAGTTTGACCACATTGTGACCGAAATGTTAATGCAGGTTTTTTTTTTTTTTTTTTATCTCAGTCTGGGGCTCCGTTTAAAAATCATCCTTCATGCACTCGTTTCATTTCAGTGATTCAGTGTTTGTCTTCGCTCTAGACGGAGGGACAGAGGGAGGAGGAAGAGGCAGGTACGACAGTTTCTCTGCTCAGTTCGTTAGTGGCTGTGTGACCTCTTCCTCCGGCTCCCTCTCGTGTGCAGTAGTACTATGAGTGGAGAGTGACACTACTGGTAAAAAAAAAAACAAAAAAACTCATTGCTCTCACTGACTCACCGTTCATCACAACTCGACAAAAGACTGGACAGAAACAGAAGGTACAGAACAGAAAGAGATCGGAAATAAATACTTCTATTTGACACAAATTTTGAAATGAAAGGGACAAAAAAAAAAAGGTGGAGAAATAACCTGAAATGAAATTATGCCTTTAAAGGAAAATAAACAGCGTTTTTGTTCTTTTTAATGTAGACATTTTTGTGGATAAATCTGGTGTTGGGGGTTGTCGATGAATGAATGAATGAATGAATGAATGAATGAATGAAGGGGGTAGCAGGTACGACAGCTGAGGCAGAAAGGTGAGCAAAGTAGTGGTGACGCGTCCTCAAAGAAGAAACGGATTGGTGCTTGCTCCCGCCGTTCCTCCGCCGCCCATGGAGCCTCCTGCTCCCATCATTCCTCCTGCTCCTGCGGGCCCACCCAAAATCTGCTGAGGGGGCGGCATAGCTCCGGGCCCCAAGAGGGCAGAGCCCGGGGGTCCCATCGGGGAGAGCCCGCTGAACGGCATCCCCATAGGGCTGGCTTGCATCATGCCCAGGCCCATCCCAGGGGGCCCCATTCCTACGCTCATCGGCCCCAGACCCATTCCTGGTTGGACCATGCCCAGCATGGGGTTGGGAGGCACAGGACTGGTACGCAGGCCGCTCAGGCCGAGGGACGAAGGCTGGGGGGAGATGGAGGTCATGGATGGGGCCACGCCGAACGGGTTGGAGGAGACGGGTGTCGGTGAAACGCCCCTGCTGGAGATGGTGCTGCCCGGAGTCACGGCCATGCCGGGGGCAGGAGACGAGCCTGCAGTGCAGGGATAACAGGTTTATTATTAATAAAGTCTGCAATATTCAACCAGAAAATCCTGTAAGTAGGGGTGCAACGATTGCAGTTTTCTGGCTGATCACCGATTACCAATCATTAAGATGCCCGACCTGCTGATTTTGATTTACAGGTTTACATTACAGACCTTTTTTTTTTTTTTGTCTGTAATGTTGCTAAATATAAAAAGACAGGCAGTGAGTTGGTAACAGTGAGGTGAGTGTTGTTACAGTCAAACCTCTCTCAATGGAGAGCAGAAGAGGGCAGTGGTTGATTTTTAGACCTTTGCTGAGGCAGATGGACAAGATCGGCTTCACATGTAAGTATTGGCCAATCGTTGATCCCCATACAATTACAAAAATCGAGGCTGATTTATCAGCTGGACATAATCCCAAGTTTAATAAGTGGTGGATTAACACATCTAAATATTGTAGCATCTTAACAGAAAAAAGTGACTTGCATTTCTGTCAAAGGATATAAAGTCTTCCTCAAGACGCTGGTTGTTAACAGGAAGAAGTTTAGTGGAAGGAAAAGGTTTGCCAGTAGAAAGGATAACTGCAGTCTTGAGAGGATTGTCAAGAAAAATCCTTTCAAAAATACACTTTAAAGCCTTAATCTTAGATACAATAATTTCAGACTTTTTAAGGATCTGCGAACAACCTGAATATACAAGCTTGACTTTCTGAAATGAGAGATAAAGAACATGTTGATCTGAGACGCGCCTGTGGTGCAGCTGCTTTCTCACCTGTGTTCTGAAGGAAGGGGTTGTTCGACGAAGAGGCCGAGATGGAAGGAGGCGGCGGCTGTTTGGGTTTGGGTTTCGACGACACCAGGGAATCGAGGTCAACGAGCGCCGCGTTGGGGCCGAGGAACGACTCCGGAGTCTTACGAACGGGAAGCGAAGAGCCGAGTGACGACAGGTCAAAGGGCACCGGCGAGCCCGTGCTGTCGCAGCCCGTTGTTGAAGAGCCTCTTCGCTCTGGATCCCCTGAGAGTGAAAAGTCAGGTGCGTATGCGTGTGTGTGTAAACGAGACGCAAAAAACAAAGCAAGCTGAATGTAATGAGTCACACTCACACACACTACAAGAGGATGAAATGTGGGTGGGGTTACTGAGATTCTGCACCTGAGTGTGTGTGTGTGTGTGTGAGTCCGTGTAGGTTCAGCTGTGAATGTACCTGTGCCATTAGTGTGTTTGGCGGAGCCACTCCAGATGTCGGAGGTGATAGGGTCAGAGGCGGGGACAGGCCCATCCTTTGCCCAGGGGTCCACCGGTCCCCCTGAGGAGGACGTGCTGGGTGGCACGGGGGAGCCCCAGGGGTCAGCACTGGGTGGGGTCACGGCTACAGGGGAGGAGAGGAGATGCAGGGAAGGGAGGGATTAACACAACACCATACAGGTAACGACCCACAGCATGGAGGGAGGTGGAAGCTGAGCCGGGTTCAAACAGAAGCACTTCTCTCTCCTTAACCTCTCCACCCCACAAACGTCCTGACTGAGGTCAGAAAAGGTCAGCTGCATTTGTTGCTGTGACTCAATTCGAGCTCAGCGGAGGTGAAGGAGAGACAGCAGGAAGCAACCTCAAACATTTAAAAATAAAAATAGAAGCCAAAAAAAGGGCAACAGAAGAGACAGTGCTCCATTTGAGACGCAGCCAGTCCCTGAGTAGAAACAAGAGGATAAAAATCCCTGGTTTAGACACAGAGGGAGAACGGACTCAGCATGCCTGCTTTCCTTCAGACAAAACCAAAGCACACAGAGGGGAGTTTCGACCAAAGCTGCCATGATGTGACCCATATTTTTATTACTTTATGTCCACTCTTATGCTGTTGATTCTCGCCCATATTTATCCAGAAAGCCTGATGAATCCAGTCAGGCGTCTCTGGAAAACAAACCTAGATGACGTTTAACTTTCCACTTTTAAATTCAAAGTGCTCAGTCACTTGCTCTGGGTGGCATTAATTAGCCCACCAACAATATTGTAAAGAAACTTGGTGTCATCTTTCACCAGGACATGCTGCTTAAATCATGCATTCATCAAGTTTCTTGGAGTTAATTCTTTGACCTCCATATATTAATTCTTAAGCCTTCAGTTTATTCAAATTGCTGCAACAAAAGCTGTCGGGAACTCAAAATTGGTCCAATTTTAACATCTTTCATTTGGCTCAGTTATGAAGACAGCAGGAAACAACCTCAAACATTAAGGCCCTAAATTACAACTAATCTTAATTATCATTCCAACAGTAAATTTGTTTCTGACAGACAGAGACAGACATTTATTAATGGAGCAACATTAAAAAAAAAAAAAACGTTTTATCTGTTTTCATCTAAAATAAGATCTTTACACCCTCAATGTATTGCCATTAGAACAAATGAATTGCTTATCAATTTTTTTTTTTTTTTTTGCATGTTTCTCCTGGTAATTTGTAAAAACCCTGGTACATTTCAGTCAACAGAAACCTGCCAGAGATGTGAATTACCTTGGGCTTAACTATAAACAAACAAAGCTTCATTTTGTTACTTTTTCCTGATATTTTTGTCAGAGTCTTTTCCTCTCTGGAGGTCGAAACTGGAGAAAGTCAGCAGGGGGAGCTTCAGACTGCAGCGCTTTTCAAACATCTCTACTAGAGGGTCGTCTGAACGTTTCATGAGTATTTGCAGTATATTTGTAGACGAAACACTTGTGCTGACAGAGCACCGAACCTGCAGGGATGAACTGTGTGTATGTACTCTCACCCAGAGGACAGAAAGGGGCTGCATAAAATGAACACACTCACAGAGGCAGCGTGCATCAGTGTTTTCATGCTTAAAGTCCGTTATCAATACGTGGTTGTTTTGTGTATTTAAATGTGACTGTTCCGACCTAAATGTTCTTTTGCGCTTTGGAGAGGTCTCATTTTAAACCTGGTGCACAGATAATCACTTCAGCTGAGCTTAAAGTGATTTCCGTAGTTCCTCGTAGTCCAACCTTTTGTGAAGCAGCCTTTTATTGTTCTGATTTCATGTTTTCTCCTGTTACTCTTAAGGTTTGTACTGTAGCTGGAGCTGCCACTGAGAGTCGTTTCCTCAGCAGATTGGAGCTGCCTAAATGTTTCTTTTGCAGAAAAAAAAACCTCAAGGTTCTCTGCTACAATTTGAAATTAAGAGAACATAATGACCTGCAGTTGAGATGCCTGAGATAGAAAGGCAGAAGCAAAATGCTGAGAACACTCAACCAATTAGAAATGTGTAGAGCCCCTCCACCACAAACCCCACCCTGAGGCTTCAGAGCAGTCTTAATGTGCTACAGCCCTAGCAGGGCTGTTTTTACCCCAGAACTCTGTTTAACTTCCTGGGCACGTAAAGGAAGGACCCCAGTAAAGACTCTGGTTCCTGGAAAAGGTTCCTGCGGTCGAAACGCCCCTTAGGTGGATGAGAAGATCAATTATGAAAGGATCATGACATGACTGGATGTAAATACACACATTTTGAACAGAGAATATGAGGTTTGAAACAAGCAAAGGTTTTGGCGTTCACATCCTCTTCGAGTCAGAAACAGACTTCTGTTTTAAAGCTCTGACCTTTATCCACTAAGCTGATGCAACATCAACCAAGAGCTGTGGCAGCGTACCTGAGTTTCCCCAGGGGTCGACGTTGTTAACCTTGTGGGATGTCTCCCCCCAGGGGTCTGGAGGAGGGGCTACAGTGGGCGCGGTTCCTCCACCCCAGGGGTCAGTGCTCGTAGGGGACGTGGGCGAAGCTACTCCCCATGGATCTGTGGGGGCTGGACCCCATGGACCAGAGGCAGAGGGGCCGGACAGTGTGAGGGGAGGGGAGGGGCCGGCAGAGCTCACAGTGGCGTTAGCAGGAGCCCCCCAGGGGTCCACTGCACTCAGCTCCATGAGCGCACTCTGAACAGGGAACAGAAAATGGAATAATGTTACTACAGCGATAGGATGTGAAACCTGCACCGCTTTCAGTTCGTCCTTTCGTTCTGTTCTTTATGCTTCGTGATCAACTCCAAGGTCCTGACATGGAATGTGGGGTTGAAGCCACATTACACCCACCCACCGCTAACCCATAACTTTAAAGGCCATGGGACTCTTGGTTGCTTCTCTGATTAAAGCTTATCTATCAGCTTGGGATATCGGCCATATTTTTGTAGGTTTGCAAAGCATGCTCTCTGATTTCATAAAATAAACTGAATAGAGCTCCATGACATGTTCAAATCCTGTGACATAGTTTTATAACATTTGCTTGATCTAAATGTCTTCACAACTTTTTAACCCCGATTTATCTGCATTTACTAATTTATGATTTGGGGATTTTAATTAGGGGATCAGCACTCACCAGATTTTTATTACTAAAATATTTTGAAAATCACAAACCTGTCAGTCACAAAAAGTTTTTGTTTGAACTGTTAAAAAAAAAGAAGTGAAAAGCGCTCAAACTGCAAAAACACAAAATCTTAGCTAGTACCTTTGGTCTAGTTCAAGTATACTAACTTTCAGGTAACTTTAACAGGAAGATATAGAAGCTTGTTTTAAGTAGAAAGTATTATTGACTCTAAACAAGCTCATATATCTTGTTGTAAGGTAGCTTTGCCTTATTTTCATGAGAAACTAGACCAAAAATACTTTGTAAGATTTTGAATTTTTGTAGTGTAAAGGTTTGAATTTGTTTGGAGGACATCTAATATATCAACAGTTATTATGTCCACCAAAAACAAAGGTTTCTAATTGAGAGATGCAAAAATGTATGACTATACAGGTCAGTATACAGACACACACCTCTTCTGGTTTTGGTTTCTCTCTCTTGCTTTCCTCAATGGCCATCTGCAGTCTCAAGTCGTCGCCTCTCCGCAGCCGCTCCTCCTGCCAATCACACACACGCACCCGCACACACACAAGCACGCACACAAACTGACGTTAGCAACCTAATAAGACAACATGAAATCAGACACTTGATCCATTTACAACTCAACAAAAAAAAAATCTGAATTTGTGAAAAATAATCCTAAAGACCATCAATGATCAGAGTTTATGCGCTTCAATAAGCCAAACTAGAACTGTGTTTTCCAGAATGTCCTAGCTGCAGGATAGTTAGACATGCGCTTTACTTGTTTACATTGCTCCTGTTTGGCAATCTTACCAGGAACTGGCTGAATAAAGTCGAGAGTCTTTAAAATTTACTCTATGAAATAGCTAACAGAAGAGAAATGTGGAAATGTACCCAACTATTAACATCCAACAGCCTGCAGATGAGCATAAGACATTCTTACAAAATGCTGTCTCTCATGCTACAGTATTACATGGAAGACTGGTTATAACACAGCGGAACAACTAATCCCTGAATAAAAGGACCGTATCGAACACCTGTAAGTAAAAACAACAATGAAATCATGTCCAAAATCTCCTTAAAACTTTTATAGCATTAGTAATAAGCTGCATAAATGATTTAACCATTGATCAGACAAATTGTTTTGCACACAAACAGCAACAAAGGTGTCAACTTCACAAAAAGTGCAGCGGGACAGAAGAAGCTTATCTGGAATCAACTCAACAGTTAGATGCATGCTGGAAGGAAGAGGGATCAATACTTACAATCCACACTTAGGTTATTATTATGGAAAAATATTTGTCTCTGCCATGCATATTTAACACTTTAATCATGGATCAACTGCTTGAAAGCTCATATTTAATATACAGTGCAGTGAAAAGGCATTTCCCCATCACAGATCTACTCTGGTTTTGCTAGTTTGTTGTATTTAAAAGCATCAGATCAAACCGGTTTTAAAGCAGTTATTTCATTTAAATGGGGGGAAAAAAAAACCCCCAAAAACTATCCAAACCAACCCGGCTCTGTTTGAGACAAAAACACTTAGCCACATTTTGCGGTTCAATGTCACTAGTCACATCCAGGCCTGATTATAACCTGACCTGTAGAAAGGTCAAGGAACCACTCAAACAGGACCTGAAAACACATGTGGAGCAGAAGAAACAAATCACTGACACCTTTCAGTCTGGAAAGGGTTAGCAAGCCGTTTTAAGACTTTGAGACTCTTGTGAACCACCGTTAGCCTTCCAAAGAGTCGCCGGCCAATAAAAATTATTCTAAGAGCGTATCAACGACTTAACACAAAATAACTCAAGAACTGTAGGCTGTGTTTGCTTCAGCTAAGGTCAGTGTTTACGACAATAAGACGCCACTTCAAGCAAAGTTCAAGGGGCCAAAACCACTGCTGATCACAACCAGCATAGTCCACTTTAGACAGTATAGCGCCAATCATGTTAACAACTCTCCTAGTAGTTGAAAATGTATAAGACTAATTGTCAGTTCTAGCAGTCATCGATACTGCGTTTTATTGGTTTTAGAGGAACTTTTTCCACATAGTGCTAGGCTGATTCGGAAAGCTTTTTTCTTTCATTTCTAAGATCAGTTAAAAAATGCATATTTTTTTTATTCTGGCTATGTCTGTCTGATATAAAATAGGTTTGAAGCATTTAAGTGTGGCAAAAAAGCAGAAACAGAAGTTATAAAAGGGGCAAACACTTTTTGAAAGCACTGTATCTCATTAAAATGATTGGAATCAGGTCTTTACATGTATTCTATGAATGCAAGCGCTGTAAAAACAGAAAGCAACAGCTTAACTCAATTATCTCAACAGAATTTTAATAGTCTGATGAAAATGTGTCTAGGCAGCAAAATCACATGAGCATTAATTAATTTCCTTGAATAATCAATATTTAGCATCGAGTTGAGAAATTCAATCTGACAGAAAGACAAATAGTGGATGACTGGCTCCCCAGTCAGCTCAGCACACTCCTTGCCCCTGACCTTTTGGTGAATCTCTTTGCTGAGTGTGAGTGCATAGCGAAGATCTGCATCCTCCAGAGGGTCCGCGCTAGTCTGGGGGAGGTCAGCAGTTAAATTGTGAGAGCAAAGCTAGGTGTACAGCAGCAGGGAACACGATCCTTAATATTCCTCTGTGTGTGCTGCTGCTCCTGTGTTGCAACTGGAAACAGGTTAGGTAGAGCGCAGCGTAAAAAACCCCGTCTGGTCGGGTTGAACCACGCTAAGTTACCTGCTCTGCCTCCTCTTTACTCATGGCCAGCGCCAACTGAAGCTGCAGGTCTTCCTCTCCAGAGCTTTGTGGCCATGCCTGGTCAGGATCTCCAGAATGAGAGCCCATGGACAGGCTGCCCCCAAGGCTGGGCGCTGAGGGGGCCGAGGAGGCTGCAGCAGAGACAAATACGTAACGATGAAACGATTCCCTCATTCAGGAGTGGCTTATTTGTATCTTATTCAGCTGTCTCACCACTGGTGGTCTGTGCCATTTTCTCTTTGGTTTTAAGGGCATGGATCCTTTCTTCTCTTAGTTTCTCTTCATCTTTTAACAACGTCACCAGCTGCTTAGCTTTCTCTCTCACATTCAGGCCCTGGACGAATTAAAGTCACAGATGAAAGGTGTTTGTTAACTTGACATTTATTAGATGAATGCAAAACATGCCAACATCTTGAGTGTATATGGGAAAGTAGACAGACTGTGTGGCCGTATCACGATGAAATGGCAAAGCGTTCAGAATTCAGTTGTATTGGATTGGGATTTTGGTTTTTCAGACAGAAAATAACCTTTAACACTTTTTAAACATACATTTAATCAACTAATCATCTGTGTCACAAATGCCTCTTTTTATTGGTCTGTTGTAATATTCTAATCTTAAACATCATGTTTAAGATTAGAATACTGAACTTTTTCATGATATAATTTTTTTTAGATGTACCTGTACATGTATCTGAACATTCCTATAAAAGATGCATTTGTTTATCAACTTCAGGAAGGCCTGTGAATCATTCAGGCAAAAAAAAAAAAAAAAAAAAAAAACACCCCCCCAAGGGGCGGGGCCGCTGGTTTTTTCCCCCTGTACAAAAAAAT
>NW_015113576.1:294666-302673 GCF_001443285.1 Poecilia latipinna
AATACTGAACTTTTTCATGATATAATTTTTTTTAGATGTACCTGTACATGTATCTGAACATTCCTATAAAAGATGCATTTGTTTATCAACTTCAGGAAGGCCTGTGAATCATTCAGGAAAAAAAAAAAAAAAAAAAAAAAAAAGCACCTAGCTCAGAGTCTGGACTGCTGGTTCTGTCTACATGTCACAGAATACTTTCTAAATGTCTCTAGAGTGCTTCTATTTTGACCCATTTGGAAAATAAACTCTTTAAATTTCAATAATTAAATCTATTAAAATACACCTGAAAACTAGGCATAAATTAAGATTTTTTTTTTTTGCTTAATACAATCCTTACACTCTAAATCATTAACTTTGCTAAATTACTCATTACCAGCAACCAACTGGCTATGTGAGGTTGTGTGAGAGGTCAGAAACAATGTAGGTTCATTGAGGGACAAACTGTCCCTCAATGAACCAAGTAGCAAGTCAAAGTTTGCCTACAGTCAACAAAAGGAGATCAAACCTGTCAACTTTTCTTTTCAGCTTTGCGAGGATGGTCATGTTTGGTTACCTGGTCTTTGCCATCTCTGTCTATGTACTGAAAATCCTTCAGGGTCTGGACTGCATAAATGTTTTCCCGACACTGTTGAGCTACGCGCTCTGAGCCTGTCTTGATCAGATACTCCATAAGAGTCATAGCCTGATAAAGGGAAAAAAGCATAAAGACAAAAAGGTAACAGAAAAAAAGATGCTTCATGTCCCAAAAAATAATCACATTTACAAACACCAGTGATAAAGTTAAAAAGGGAATGAACGGTCAAAATTTATATACAAAACTGAACTTACAATCTCAACTCTGCTATCACTTTGTCTTATAAAATAGCAAAACCTGTGATTATTGTAACTGTTGTCTTGCACTTGCTGTGGCATTTTCTCCAATCCTAAAACAAATAACTATCGACCAGTAAGGCAGGTACATTTGAATGCTGCTCGCATGCGTTCTTATTAGAAATCAGAACCAGATCAAATGACGACCAACAGGTCAAATCTTTGGAAAAGTAAGCAATCAGATGTTGGCCTCTAGTTTTTGACTGGTGAATCTCTAAATGGTGATTTCAGATGATTACCATCTTCAACATGACGTTGCATACCTTGTATACATGTCTCCAGTTCTTTCCATGGTCATTCAGTCGTTTCCACACCATGCTCATGATTTCTGAGAAGGCCACAACATTGTAGGTCAGATCTGCTATCTCTGACATAAGAGAGCTGCTGGGGCCCCATGGGTCATTGGATGTTGCCTCTCTAACCTGGATAACAGCACAGGAGGGGATAAAATAGAGGACTTGAATAGAGGATTTAAATTGTCCTCTATTCAAGGTCTGTGTGATTGCATAAATGTCTAATGCACACAAAATAACGAATGCAGGATAGCCTTCAACTGCAGGGAAAAAAACAAAAAGAAAATCCAGATAAAGCGGAAAAATGTAACCTTGATTTCAGCCTCTGAATAGTTGTGGACGATGTTCTTTACTTGTCGCCGCAGCGAAGAGGTCGACATGGCAACTGTCTAGCCACAGACTTCAGTATCAATCTGCACATAAAGATATGCAAGATTTAAAAGATTAAAGATGATAAGGCAACATATTTTTAAATTATATCCAACAGCAAAAAGGAAGAAGAGAGAAACTGATCGTCGAAATATGTAGGAGAGAGAAAGATTGGCAGATCTTAAAACGTACATAATCCAAGACATTTGTATGAAAATTTGTCTTCAACAGAACAAAAGACCACATACATCTGTTTCTCAAGAAGTGAAGTGAAGAAAGGGTTTCCCTCTTTGTAAACTTCTGTTTCTCAACCTTGGCCACCACTCATTCATGGAGCGTTTTGTCTCAGTTTATCTTTTTCTTCCCGTGACGACATTGGGCCTGAAAACCACAGATGATGGACGACGGAAACTGCAGGAAAATAAAAATGAAAACTGAAGTGAAGTGAAGAAAAGATATGCAGCACAAACAGGGAAGATCTTATGTCATAACTAACTTTAAATAACCGTTATAGAATACAAAGCGCATATTCATCTTGAGAACATCACATGATTTGTTCCTGACCCACACATGGTCAACAGAGAAAGAAAGATTTCTTCATTTAGTTAAAATATTCTGCTCCAGAGGAGGAGATAAATTTTCCCTAATTGTCAGTAATAAAAAAAAAAACAGTCAATTCACAATTCTTAAAAAGAAGTGGAAACTAAAATGAAGAAAAACCTAACATTTGTTGGAGCATTGCCTTGCAGAATGAACTGAAATTTTAACTATTTCAAGAAATACATAACATTAACCAATTGTTATTTCTAGTTTTGTCTCAGAAAGCATCAACATTTTACCATGAAAGTCAACGCAAAAGAATCAACACATTTCACTGAAATCTCTAAAACAGAGTCCAAATGCTTCTTGTAGATTATTATTATGAATTTGTTCACACTTCTGTTTACCACCAACGCCTATTGATGCAAGTACTACACATACCATACACAGAGATCCAATTTTAGAACCTTTAATAGAACCCAGGTTATAGATAGCCAATATAGATACACAACAAAGTATGAAGAATAAATTAATAAGCAATGTGCTACAGCTACTAAAAATGAAATGCTAAAACACATAATCAATAACGCAAATGCCTAAATTTAGATCTACTGTTTGCACTATTTGCAAACTAAGTTTAAAAGGCAGTTTAAGATCAATTTGACAGATAAAACACAACGATTTTCTTAAAAGTAAATGCAGATAAATTTAAGATGTAAGCGATAAGTACCTAGAGGTGTACTGGTACATGAAAGTACAAGTACAAAACATTGTGTGCCTCAGTCAGTTTGATAATTATCTGAACTTTGAACTCTGCAACCAACCTATTTGTTTAACTCCAGGTAATAATACCCCTTATCACTACATTCCCTGCAAATGACCAGAAACCCATGAGCTTTCAGCAACAGAGCACATTTAGCTAGATAAATGGATTATATGCGTTTGTTGCCCTAAAATAAGCCTAATATGTTCATAATAGAATGATGTTAAAGTGTTCAGAATTGTTTTAAAGGATTTACATTTTGAAAACAGATGTCAGTCACTACACTACACAGAAAAACCGAGTGGTGAAATTATTTTCTGGTCCACTTTATTTGCCTAACAGACTATCTTGCAAAATCGCTCAAACCCCTTGAACGTCACATTACAAGTACAAGCTTTGATGGATTATATTGGGAAGGGAAGTGAAAACGACGATATACGGGTTGCACAAACAAAAATCTTTAAAGTGCGGTGTACATTCATTCTGTCCATTCTTCTTTGCAAAAGAGTTCAGGCCAATTCGGACTGGAAATGGATCATCTGTGAAAGCTCATTTCAAGCCCTGGTTTAGATTCTGAACTGGATTTAAATCTGGACTTTGACTGGGTCATTAGGCTTCTATCATAGCTCGAGCTGAATGTTTAGTGCTGCCGTCTTGCAGGAAGGTGAACCCTGCCCTGGTCTCAAGCCTTTCCAGCTTCTAACAGCTGTTTAGCTCCACCCACCTCCCCTTGAACTGACCAGGATCTTATTCCTGCAGAAGACGATGCTTCCCACAGTATGACAGTGCCACCAGCATGTCCAGTCTTATTTTTATTTTTTTTTGTCACACACAGTGTTTTGCACGTAAACCAAAAAGGTCAAGTTACCCTGGGCTTCTTATCTGATTTTTCTGAATTTTCTCTCCTTGTCCAGTCTGTCGTACTTTTTGTAGGTGGACATGCCTTGGTAAGTTTGCAGCGGTGTCGCAGTCTTTCCTCTTTTAGAAATGGACCAAAACTTGCTCTTTGCCATGTTCAAAGGTCGTTGTATTGTTTTATAACCTAACCCAGTTTAAATAGTCTCCACATCTTAATCCCCGACTTATCTGGAGTGACCTTTGTCTTCATGATGCCATTCAATCACTAATGTTCTCAAACAAAAATCTGAAGCCTCCGCAGAACAGCTTTATTCATATTCAGAGTAAAATACATCGAGCTCCATTTACAACAAGGTAACTTTTCAAGGCAACCAGTTATTCTGGATTTCATTTAGGGGTATAACAACAAATGGGACCCTTGAGATCTAACCTTTGGACACCACTGTTCTAGACTGGATGCTAAATTGATGTCAGACTCTAAGTTGGACACAAACATCATGGCCTTATCTTAATGGCACCAAATGAATGACATCTGCAGCATAATTGTTCGATCCCACACCAACTTCTGAACATCGCACGCACGATATTGCTAACAGAGCAGGCTAAGCACTTGTTGCTGACCGGATGCATCATTTCACTGCCACAATCTGCAGTTTCTCACGAAACAGAAAGCTTATGGCCAAAAAGTAGCAAAACGATGCAAGAAACCAAAGACTTTCTAAAAACTCCCTTACAGTGTTCATTCCCCTGACAACGCATTCAGATTTTTACTAATGTTTTTCAAAGTGCTGTGAAAATATATATACTGTGCTCAGCTGCTCTCTCAACTCCCTTCAAACTAGTAATTTAATGAACATCTTCCTATAATTATGCAGCTAAGCATTGCCAGGTAACCAAGGCACAAGGATGTTCTTTATATTCCTTCATGTTCTAGGAAAACCTTGTTATTCTGCTGCACTTTGACACAACTACACATGCAGAGTAGTTTCTACAAAATGTTCACTGAAACAGATAGAGAGAGGATGTATAGACTAAACTGCTTTCTCAAACAAGACCTGATATTCTTTGGAGTTGGTTTATAAGTTAATGAGACGCTTGACTTTTGAGGTCAGGAAATATCAAATCTGATACAAAACAACCCCCTTTACTTGGTTCAAACAAGGTTTTGGCAAGTTAAAACAATGTCATACAGAACAAGACATTAATATTTAAAGTTACACACAAAACCACTGTTGCAAAAATCAGTGAAGCTCTATAACAAAGTTCATCTTACACAGAATAATCTACGATAAGAGACATAACATATCCTTTGTGTCCCAGTCAGACGTCAGCACTGTCCCTGACACCTTGAGTAACTATCAGGTTACATTGACAATAGTCAAATACTGCTGCTCCCAACTAGAGCAATGCACACATCTTCATCTCACAGCTAAGTCTTTATTCTGATATTACATGGCAGGGAAAAGTTCTGTATTTCAAAGAAAACAGTAGATATTGCCCCCATACTCTGCATTCAGGCACAGCAAACCTCTTCCTCACTTATTTTAGCTTTCTTTAGCTCATACTTTTACCTTCAGGTAGACTGTGGTTCTTGAATCTAGTGACGTTACAGAGAAGCAGCTTCGTGGTAACCTGATGTTGACTTTTTACAACATTAAATATCACAAATATTGACAGAAAACTTTAGCTGTTAATTTCACGCCAAGTTGTTATGTAAATGAGGCTCCTGTACATTTCCAAACTTAATGTAGACTAAACTCAGGATTACTCAGCCGCCTGTACTTAATTTAGTCCATCATTGTTATGTTTTATTTATTGCCATAGAGTTACTATTTCAGACAAAGTAGCCTAACACTTAAAGAAATGCACATGCTTCCAAAACAACCCTGTAAAACAGAGAAGCAACAAAGAGGAAATTCACCGCCAGTGCTACATTTAGTACATCACAACTCCTTTGCCTTCTCTTTATACTCCTTTATAAATGGAGAAGGTAACAATTAAAAAAACTTGATGTGTGCTTAGTTATGGTTTAAAACCATAACTTTGTTGCAACCATCACACCTTCATTAACAAGAAACTAAAAATGCTGTGACACCATGTTGAGTCTGTTGACTGTTTCACAATGTCCAGAGTGAAAATCACTGCTTGTTGCAGCTATTGATTTTTGAAAAGTAAATTTTTTTAACCATTTGAAAAACTGCAAGATAAAAAGCATCTGCTTTTACAACTACCATCTTTTTTATTATTATTATTATTATTTCCTGAACATAATTAGCCTAAAGCCCATTAGGCATGTCTGTGAGCAACTATGTGTTGCTGTCTAGACTGTAAAAGCAGAAAACAACACAAACTACCCTCTAACTATACAGCTATAGTATATCAGTCATGCATTTTTTTAAATAACAGACACTGCCAAGTGTTATAAGGTTCACTAAGATGGCAACGGAGAGGTGACTATTGTTAACCGCACATGTGCAGACCTGACCTGGTGGGCAGGTCTGTCAGTCAGTGGTCTTTTACAGCCTAACAAAACTGGACAGAGGTTCATTTTCAGACTTCTGCAGAGGTAGATAAGATTGGTGGATAACATAATACTGTTGCACCCCTAACGATTAGTCATGTCTGAAAATATGATTAAATGCAGAGGCTATGCAGTTAAGCGCTAAAAAATACACTTCCAATGTAAGTGGTGTCCTGAAGACACATATTTTAAAATGGGTATGTTTTTTAAAAGCAGTATTTGTGTGACATGCAGTCACAACCACACAGTTACCTAGAAAAGATTGCAAAGAAGTTGTTGTCACAATAAGAATTATGATAACAATACATGTTGCACATCCCTAATGACTACATGACATTAGGAAAGAATGCGGTTGCTTAATTTTGTTAATTGGTTAATTAATTTAATATTATTGTGATAATTAAAGTGTGAATGCCTGTTGGCTTTCGGTTCACTGCAAAGACAGATTGTGAGTAGCTTATGTAGACATCTGGTAAAAAAAAAATTATAACATGAATTCCATCTTCACATAATTTGATATTTGAATTGAATAAAAAAAAAATAGTTTCATGGCAATATATTATCCTAATGAGAAAACACCTCAATGCTTCTATGAAATATTATCAAATATATTCTTTCCATGCAGAACATAAAATAAAGGTAATTAACAATTGTCAGAGATGCACCAATATGGCTTTTACTGGCCGGTAGCGATTAATAATTTTTTAAAAACCTTCCAACAACTGGTCAGAACTAGGGCTGCAAAAATGAAACGTATATTATTATAGCTGACTATTATTTTGTCAATTTTGATAATGTTTTTTTTACTCAATTATTTTTCCCATCACTCCAGTATCCCCCACAACACTCTATGAAGCTTCAACATCAAGTTCTAAAAATATCTACACCAGACATGTGAACATAAAATACAATTCAAGCCCATCAAAGTGGCTGAATAAGCGCAGTTTGAACATGGCACATATAATCTTGTAGCCAACCAAATATGGCAACTAATAAGTCCTCTGTGGTTGGGACACATCATACAATGAAACTGAAATGTGATTGACATTTAATTCATTGTGCTGGTCTAGTCAAAACAATCCATCTTGTGTTTTGACAAACTGTAACCCTGAATTGATATAGAAGAATAAACACAGTGAAGTACACATTTATAGCAAAAACTGTAGTTTCTGTTTACTTTTTGACTTCATTATTATGTCAAAAACAATGAAGTCCAGGCTTTTCATATAAAATAAAGATGCAAAACAAACCAAAACAAATAAATAAGTAAAAGCCTTAAATTAAAGTACTAAAGCAGAACTATGCAAATATTTACACACAAGACTGTAGTCTTCAAAATCACATTAAGGTACTTCTAATATTATTCATCTTTGTAAGGAAAGAACTCCTTTTTTCAAGTCAGCTATAATAATATACGTTTCATTTTTGCAGCCCTAGTTCTGACCAGTTGTTGGAAGGTTTTTAAAAAATTATTAATCGCTACCGGCCAGTAAAAGCCATATTGGTGCGTCTCTGACAATTGTTAATTACCTTTGTTAATTACAAACTTATCCTTGCAGGTACACAGGACAAACAACCATGGCAGCACACACCAATGGACTGTGGGACTGGAGTACATGGAGAGAAGAAAGACATCTCAGGACTTGAACCCAGAATCTTCTTGCTTCAAGGTAACAACGCTACCAACCAATCTTATAAAAATTGTTGGTCCCCATCATCCTATAACACGGTCCAAGCTGTCCCTTGGGATATCAATATCAACCAAGTTGAAACTGCAACTGCAATTACAATAA
>NW_015113576.1:307453-339102 GCF_001443285.1 Poecilia latipinna
TACATGCTGTGCTGCCCTGCTTCTTAACCTGTGACCACCACACCTTCCCACATTACAGGATGCATCATTTGAAAAGTTCAAGTTTGGCACTACAAAACCATGCCTGTAAACAGATTTTTTAAAAAACCTTAATTTATATAATACATCGAGAGCAACGTGCTAAGGCTAAACGTGCACTATTTTATTGCTTTCAGTGTATTATATCAGGTAATAAAGTACCCCGCCCAGTAACCTAACCCAGAGATAAACCAAACAACGGTTGGTTGCCCAGTCACACACACATCTACACTTGCTCCCTGTCACAGCAACCAAGCTGAGAGGCTAACGAAAGGTTAGAAATGGCAACAATAATCAAGTTCATGGGCATAAACTCGCATTAAACGAGCATTACCGCACCTCTGAGTCTCCATGTTGAACAAAGAGAGAGTGAAATAAACCACCACACTAACGGTCCCCGAAGCAAGCAACTCTTCCCACAAAGCTAATCGAAACTGTTGACTAGCAGTTTCCCCCATAGTCTGGCTTTTTAAGTGAAATGAAATGTACAAGCCGGGACCAAAAATGCCCTAATAAGTAGGCAACGGAACCTAGAGCAAAAATAGCTATCCCATTCATGACAGTGAATTACCCCCCCTCTATAAACAAGGGTTAAGGTTACCTGTCAGTTTGACTGATAAAGAAATCACTTGCTGCTAGCTATCTGGCTAGCATCTAATGCTAGTTCGCAACTTGCAGCATAATTGCTTCCTCTGGACGGGATTTAGATGGCAAAGACACGTCCTGCTTCAGGACAGTGTTGACTACCCTCACCTAAAGCACAAAATCACACGGAATGTTGACAACAAACGAAAAAAAAATATATAAATGAAGTGTGTACTGACCCTGTTGAAGCCTGAATGTACGAGGAGATGGCCGAATTTCCGCTTCCGTTCTCGCCTACAGGAAAGACCGCACCCCCTGTCGCTGTGTTTTCCTGCGATGGTAGTAGAGCTCATGAATAATTCAGTATCATTTAAAACACGCTTAAATTAAAGTACTAAAGCAGAACTATGCAAATATTTACACACAAGACTGTAGTCTTCAAAATCACATTAAGGTACTTCTAATATTATTCATCTTTGTAAGGAAAGAACTCCTTTTTTCAAGGCTTTTACTTATTTCTTTGTTTTGGTTTGTTTTGCATCTTTATTTTATATGAAAAGCCTGGACTTCATTGTTTTTGACATAATAATGAAGTCAAAAAGTAAACAGAAACTACAGTTTTTGCTATAAATGTGTACTTCACTGTGTTTATTCTTCTATATCAATTCAGGGTTACAGTTTTTTGAGACAAGAAACAAGAAAACTCATCAACAGACCAATCTCAGTAGTTTCTCAAGTAAAACACTAGACAAACAAAAGACTAAATGCACGTATAAACAACAGTGACACATATTTAACTAAATCCAGCCAAAATTACCTTCGTAAATTGTGTCACCGTTATCTTTAATATTTTTTTTCAGAAGTGCATTAGCTCAATTCATCCACAGAGGGGCAGTGTTCAGCTACTTGTAGCTTCAAATTAAACCATAATTGTCTGATTCCTGTCAGTGATCGTCAGAAAAGCAAAGGGGGCCCTTTAAATCAGAACAACATGGACTCCTGTTCTGCACCTGGGATGAAGATTCTCCTTTTATGTAGCAAATCTGAATGCTTTTGTTTCTTCTGCTGAATGTTTAGTGATGCAAACATTTCAGCATGACCCAAGAAAAGTTTAGAACTGTATATGCCCATTTTATCATACCATACCATACCATACCATACCATACCATACCATATAATTTTATTTCTAAAGCACATTTAAAAACAGCAATTACAGATGAACAAAGTGCTGTAATTTAACAGCACCATGAAATTGGAGAGGACAGACAAAAAAAGACACACACACAAGCACACACACACACACACGCGCACACACACACACACACACACACACACACACACACAATACACACACACACACACATACTGTAGCAGAGAACTGTGTGGTGTCGGTCTTGATTTTGGAGGAACAGCCTTGATTCCATGCCTGGTGATGGGCTATAAAGAAGAAAAAGCATGGGGAAGTGACAATGTAATTTAAACACTTAAAAGCAATTACAAGAATTTAAAAACACATTGTAAATGGAGACTCAAAAGAGGCTAAAACCGGAGTCGTGTGGTCTCAGTTAAAAATGTTGTAGCAGCATTTTGTTCTAGCTAGAAGGGCTGATGCCAATTAAGAGAGAATTACAACAGGGTGTTATATAAGCATTTATTTACTGTCTCTCTGAAAAGACAGACTTGATTTTAGTCAGCAGCATGACATGAAAAAACAGGATTTGATGATTGCATTGGCTGGTGATGATGAAGGAGAGCTCAGCGGGAGCAGAACTGGGACCACCAGGATTAAAAAGCGCCACTTCAGCCATCCTATCGTTAAACGCAGGCTAATTGGGTGCCAACCAGTCGAGGAGACTTAGAATAGAGGGAGCATTTTGAGAGATTCTCTTCAGCTTTGTCGCCAAATTGCCAGATTGCTGTTTGATAATTACCTTGAGTGGGCTAAAATACTTTATCTCAGTTGTAATGTGTTGTCTTTGAGATTTTTCATCAGTATTACAAAGGAAATTGGGACAAAATGTGACGTTTTGACAGCCATCTTGTAAACAAATATGGAAAGAGCTAATTAAAAATTATTTCTCTGCTGAGACTAGAAGTAAAAAAAAAATCACTGCTGTGAGGCAGCACGCAGCCAAAGTCCTAAGAAAAACGACCTATTACACCAGCTTAAAAATAAACAAGAAAAAAGTGAAGAAATAAGGGTTGACCTGACTTTGGCACGTGTGTGAACGTATTTCAAATGCAAAAGACAAAGTGAGACACCACATCTTGTTTGAACTGATATGTAATATGGAAAATCATCACACGTGTTACACATTTTGCATTTTGTAACACTTTCTTACACTTTGATTACAAAAGCGACACAATATCTACACTATATATAACCTTCTATGACCGACAACAAAGACAATCCTTGTGGCATAGATGTGGAAATCCCTCTGTGACTCATTACCCATCTGTGTGCAGTGTGTATATTTATATAATCAGTACAAATGTCAGATTTCATGAATGAAAGCAACTGTGTTCGGCTCAACTTGTATTAATGGGGAAAGGTGGGGTTTAGTTTTGGAGCAGTAAAGACCGGTTGTCACAACAGGGGCCAAATGACTCTATAGTGCAAGCATGAACATGAACACACACACAGACGTGCTGCTAGAAACCCGAGCAGAGACAGGCTCCTGTGATAGCAGCCTGTGTTTGGGTTACATAATGCGCAGCCGTCAGGCAATAATAGTACTGTAGCTTGTACGTATGAGTGAACTTTAGTGGGGTGGATGGAAAGAAGAGGCGGGTGTTAAAGCCATGGGGAGCTGCAGGAGAGGCCTGACCTGCAGCCGGTGCTAACAAGGAAAGAATGAAGTTGGGTTTGACAAAGCTGGGTTTTACGATGTCAGCTGTTAGCCACGTCAGTTTGAGCTGACAGGCAATAAAATGCAAACAAAATGCAATAAAGACGGGCAAGATTTATGCAAAAAAACAAACAAAAAAAAGTAAAAAATAAAGGAGGGAACAGAGAAACGGATAGAAATTGACACCAAATGTATAAAACTAAAAGTATAAAATTTTTTGCTTGAAGATGACTTGAAAAAGATACAATGTCATGGCATGAATGTAGAAATAAGATAAAACTGGCTTTTACAGATGGCTAAAAAAATATTTATCTATTTAATAATACGAAACACATTTGAAAGACTACTTAGTTTCTGGTTTTAAACTGTTTTTATTTAGTGCTGCTGGCTGTAAATTGATTTATGTTCATTTCATCTACTGTTTCTGTAACAGTAAATGATCTTAGCTGTTATGACAAATACACATGACCCATACTAGAGCATACATACATAACATTTATTTACATTTTAATCACACATAAAAAAAAGTTAAACTATTATTATTATACTAAAGAAAAACATAAACAGACACTTGTGATATTAACATTTAATAAACGAAAACAAGAAAATGATCAACAGTGATTGCTCTAATAGGCAATAAAGAGGTTTACATGTTACAACATAATCCCAGTAATTATTCAGGGATCAGAGCTTGATGGCCTCTTCCAGCCATTCCAGCATACCCGCTGATTATAACAGGAATCCTAGACAGCATGGGGAATTTCACTGACACACAGTCACTGACAAGGTTGTAAAGAGACGTGGAAATAAGGGAGGAGGGGGCAGGGTGCAGAAGGGCACAGCGTGAGTGACAGCTGGAATGAAGGAAAACGGGAGACGGTCTTCAGGATGATGGATCCAGTAAAATCAGTGAGTGTGGGAGGGGGCGCTAGCAGGGACTGTGAAGGAGACGTTTGAAATACTTTGTAGCTGGTTGTCGCATGTTTGCCAGAATAACACAGAAGAGAAAGTGTGTGTGTGTGTGTGTGTGTGTGGATGAGGGGGGAGTTTTGACACAGGAGTGGGAAAAGAGAGAGAGGGAGAGTTTGGAGTGTGTATATCCCCAGGGGAGATGCACACGGCCAATGTCTGGGTTTCCATAAACATCTAAGAGCGTATCTGCAAGGCAGCTGCGTGGATCAGCAGAGACAAGCCTAAAATACAAGCTTTGATTCCAGTCTAAACGTCAGTTTAGCAGCAGACGTACTACATATTTCTAGCATTGAACACAGAGGTTAGAAAAGTCTCGTTTTGATGATGAAAATAGTCGAGACAAACTGAACAGAGATCCTGAACAGAGAACCAGAAATGACAGTAAGTATTAAAGATCATTCTCGTCTGTTTGTGTCAAACTGTGTAAGCACTAATGCAAGAAAGATTAGACGTTTTGGATATACGTGTGTTTTGCTATGCATGTTCGTTTTGCAGAGTGATTTTACAGCTGTACACTAAGACAACATGCAGGTGTTGTGCTGATAGCTGCTTACTGCAAAAAGTATTTTATTGCCCCATCTAGATGCTTTAGATGTTTAATGCTTCTTTCAACTGTGTTAAAAGCATTAGCTCTATCAGGAATGGTATTAAAATCCTTTAGCTCTTGTTAATTGGTGGCAAATATTAAACATTTAATAACTAATATAAGTCCTCCTGATAAAACTCTATACTGATTCTGCACCAGCTCAGATAAAAAGGCAAAAATGATCTGCAAACTAAAGCTTGATCTACTTTAAATCAACCAAAAAGTTACAGAACAACTTTTTCTATTGCTTTAAAAGAAATAAAGAGCAAATGATGAATGCAATATAAGCAGACAACTGCAACCCATATTTATAGTTTGATGAAAATGATCTAAAATCGATAAGTATTCAAGAACAGTTTAATTCTAAGCCCATTTAAATATATGAATTAATATATGAACACAATCTGAAATTCTTGTTTAAAGTTAAGTCTCATGTATCTGTTTTATATTTTCCTTTCTAACCATTAGTAAGTTGTAAAAGTATTGTTTTCATAACATCTTGAAAGTCTGAAAAACGTTCAAGAGATGCATAATTCTTGGCACAATTGATCATATCAAGGCGATATTTGTCTCTCAAACTGGTTGAAGCTTTACATCTGATCTTTTCATTTACTTCTGAAGCAACAAAAAGCTGATGTACAGTTTCTTGTTAAAGTTTTACTTGAACTTTTCTATATTTTGACACATTACAGCCTCAAACTCAGTGTATTTTAATAGGTATTTGAAGTGATTGAGCATGATGGTGGCAGCCGTTGAAGTTGATGGAAGAAAAAGGACATATGTCCCCTTTAAGAAGAACAGCAACCCTGAACATACAACCAGAGTTACAATTGAAGCTGATTTATGTGTTAGAGTGAGTCAAATTTCAGACTTAAATCCAATTAAGAATCCAGAGAAAGACTTGGAAAAGATTTTCACCTCATAACCTCAACACACAGGTGGACGTCACTTGGTTATTCACTAACCAAGTGACTTCTGAATGTTTATTTAGGTTATTTAGAAGCATCAGAGTAAATTGGGACATTTCTACTTGTATAAAAAAAGGAGAAATTGGAAACCATGTGCTCTTTTCCTACTATTAATCCACACTCATTTTTATTTATGTAAAATCCCAACTTTAAGATGCAGTGAAGCCTGTGGTTGGAATGTTGAAAAACTTCAATATTCAGTACTTTTGCTGTCTGTGCCCAGCATCTTGTTTCGAACGGTTCCTCAGACATCACAAAGTAAACCTTCAGTGTCATTTTGCATCAACTGACCTTCTTCTGCAGCCACCTTCATTGCTCCGATTGAGCTAAAACGGGACTTACTGATTGATACCTGGGCGATAATTATTTCCACAGCTATATAAGCAACGGTGTGTTTGAGATTCGTCGCTTGGTTACACAACATGTGAAAGGTCACGAGTAAAAACATGCCAGCCACCTTTGATCACCTCATATTTTGTGTTAAGCTAGATTTCTAAGCTGTTGACACCCGGTTTATGTTGTGCGGAGGCTCTACTTCAAAGGAAATCACCGGGGATGAGACAAAGACTGATGATGGACGCAGCGGCTGAATGACAGAGCCAAATGGTCTGATTGTCCCAAAGAGACATGACAAGAATTAGTCTTGCCTATTGTAAACATCAGGGAAGATCAAACTAGATTAGCGGAAAGTAGTAAAAGAACACAATATGTTCCATTAATCTTTCTGCCAGGCGCTAGTCAGGGATCGTTTTCCAGCCTGCAACCGGAGAAATGAATAAGGATCTCGCTTTGCAATCAATAAGACACGTGAGACTTATGTTTTCCAGGTCTTGTCGTGTTTGCAGGTTCGTGTCGTGCTCCAGAATGTGCAGCCGTGGAGTCGCACTTCATTTTTCTTACGCTGTCCATCATCAAATGCTGATCAAACTGCAGATCTAATTTCTCTGGATGCTACAGAATCAAATCCTCGCCCTCTCACAGCTCTGACACAAAATCTGGATCTGTGTGTCTGTTTGCATACGACCCTCCAGGCCGAGGCAGCCAAGGAACTCGACGAGCTATGTTTCCTGTCAGCACAGTCCCTGCCCAGTCTGAAGGTGTCGAAGCATTTTCAGGTGCTGAAGCTCCTGGGAGAGGGATCGTATGGAAAGGTCATGCTGGCATTGCACAGGAAGAGAGGTCAGTGCATGACTGTAAGAGTGTGAAGTGCAGTCATGGGGTAGTTGTCTCTCTAATTGAGACAGTATGTGTGTTTGGTCAGCCTTTACTGGAGTCCATTTAATCTTTAGCGCTTCTGTAACTGTAATGAATGGCTCTGAAGCATTCCTCCGGGTAGAGTTGCAGCAGCTGGAGCAAAGCCGTGAAGCAAAGTTGCTCTGAGGGGGTTGGGGGAGGAAGGTGGGGGGGATTATATTTGTAAACAGTGTCAGTGATGGGCAGCACTTGCGATGCATAAATGATGAGAGGTTTTAAATAGTCCACTTCAATTCAAAACCTTCAACATTGCTTTAATTCCCACCAGGAACTCCGATGGCTCTGAAGTTCTTCCCACGGAAGTCCACCTCGCTCACCTCTTTCCTGCGGGAATACAACCTCTCCCTCGCTTACTGCACCCATCCCTCTCTGACCAGGGCCCTCGGCATCTTCTTCTCCACGCCGTCGTACTATGTTTTTGCCCAGCAGGCCTGTCTGTACGGGGACCTCTACAGCGTCGTTGTGTCAGAGGTCAGTTTGAAACCCAGAAAACATATCGTAAAAATCCATATTTTCCAAATCTGCAAAGCAGGATATACAGAAGCCGTGATGGTTATGCCGCACATCAGCTGTCTTCTCTGCTGATCCGCTCACTCTGAGCTCTTTATTATGCCAGTAAAAACTTGAGACAAGCCTGATAAGATCCCCCCAGTACACCTATTCCAGTGTTTGTGCCTCTGCCAGTAACACAGCAGAGAGCAGATAAGACAAAGGACAGCTTGCTTTAGGTGAGCAGGGATTTCCAAGAGCGTCACCGGCTGCTCTAGTGACGTAGATCTGATTCTCGGTGAGGCGCCGCTGAGGAGCTCCAAGACTTGTCAGATCACTATCGTCCACCAATGAGGAGAAAGGTCCATGTTTTAGGAAGAAAAACCCCATGTGAGTGGAACACTGTGGTTCTCATTTGGAAGAGTAGTGAGAATCAAAGTATAATGTGTAAAATCTGCTAGTGTAATCATCAGGTCCCAAAATAACATAGTGGAAATACAATCATTTAACTGAGGTTTAATGCCAATAAAATATCACCAACTGAAGTAGATAGTATTTTCTTTGCTTCTTACGTCTTTGTACTTTTATATCAGACAGTAGCTGCATTTAGTTGAGTCTACGACCTTCCACCCTTTAAGTCGAATAAGTTTAGCAAGTTTTAGATACTGAGCTTATCTCTTGTTGCTAAACCAACTGTATGAACTTTAGTTTCTGAGTTTAAATCAAAGCAATTTTCTTGTTGATTTCACCTGCAGTTAAAGCTTCAGTATCCAGTTAAACCACCTTCAAATGTTTTACATTGTACAGTGTAAATGCAAACTTTTATTTATTTGAAAATAATAAGTTGACTCAAATCATTTATCAAATTTCTATTAATAGTCACTATTAGTGGAATTTGTGGTTGAAAGGTCTTTCTAACTCGCTCTACTTGAGCTGGATTCATTTTGAAAAAGTACGTTTTTGATAATTGTGGCGTTTTTTTTTTGTTTTTTTTTCCTGTATTGGAAAGTACTCAGACTCAATAGTACATGTATCCAAGACCAGAACAAATGCTTTAGTTGAGTTTTTCTTTTCTTTTCTGGAGCCAGAGTTATATATCTTTTGTATATTTTGTGTATTTCAAGTATTTGATGTAACTAGCAATTCAGTGAAGTGGGACAAAGTGTTGTGGTGGTGCAGGAGTAAAGCACAACCCACATATGGAGACCTTAGTCCTCGACATGGCCGCCACAAGTTTGATTCCCAGCCTGACGGCTCATGGCTTCCCTCTCTCTCATTACCCACTTTCCTATCTGACCTCTCTCAAACAAAGGTCATGAATACTAATGAAACAGTAATTAAAAAAAAAACGAGAGATAGAGAGGACAAGTTACACATTGAATTACTTGATTTAGTACTGCTTACTTAAAATAAATTAGATTTTCTTACTCATTAATCTGATGCTTATTTTATTTATTTTTTGTCAGTTTGCATGATTTGAACTAATTAGATTTTACAGAGTAGATGATCAGGACGCTCTGTGTGCTTCAGGTCGGGGTGGACGAGGACTGCGTCCAGAGGGTGATGTCCCAGCTGAGCGGCGCTGTCACGCATCTTCACTCCCTGGGGTTCGTTCACCGCGACATCAAGCCCGAGAACATCTTCCTGTGCGACAGGTCCTGTCGCTGGGTCAAACTGGGCGACTTTGGCCTGACCCGAGCCGTCGGCACCACGGTCCGAGCCGTTTGGTACGAGTCTCCGTTCTGCACCCCTGAGGTCGAACCCGAAAAGGCGCTTGAGAAAGAGATGGAGAGGAGGATCGGGAAGGGGATGGAGGTGGAAGAGGTGGAGGTGCAGCTGGAGGACATCTGGATAACAGTGCAGCCCGCTATTGACAGCTGGGCCCTCGGCGTGCTCGTCTACTGCCTGCTGACCGGCTGCTTCCCCTGGGAGGAGAGCACGCACGACGACCTCGGCTACCGCAAATACAAGGCGTGGTTTGACCGCCAGGCTGAAAAAGACGAGGACGAAACGGGGTGTATTCAGGAGGCTGACAGTTACCAAATCATGGAGCAGAAGCAGAAAAGCAACCCTCCTCCCTCACAGTTTGAGGGCCTCAGCCCGCTAGTGATGACTCTTTTAAAGGAGCTTCTTCATCCCGACCCCAGACAGAGGGGGAGCCCGGAGGAGATCCTCAGCTACCTGGGCGGGCCGTGGCTCATGGAGACCGCGAGAGAGGAGCAGAGGAGGAAGGAGGAGGCTGAGAAGGAAGCCAGGAGCGTAAGAGAAAGAGGAGGCGTGGAGGAGGAGCTCCTCAGAGAAGGAAGAGGGGAGAGATGAGTTTTGTAGATAATGCTCCGATTCAAATGTACAAGGTGCTGCTTTTTACATGTCTGTAAATATCCTTCATCCAGGTTTCACTTTCACTGCTATAAATAGAGTTGGTTTGTTTTGTGTGTGTTCTTATGAATGAATTTCCTAGGAAGGATTTGAATTTGGTCAGATGATCAGCTCTTTTGTGTTGCGTACAAACAGCTCTGGTAAAACCGTTTTAATAAAAATAATTCTTCAAGAATTTCTTTCACCTTTCATGGTCTCAATATTCATCATAAACCACCACAGTTTATCTACTCAGCTAAGCCTTTGCACAGTGGGGTTATTCAGAGAAGCAGCCGAGAGGCACAGGATAGCTCTGGAGGAGATGCAGAGATTCACCGCTCGGGTAGGGGAGTCTGTCACTCTGTCAATAAAAAAAAAAAAGTATTTGTAGAGCGCTCCACTGATCTTTAACTGATAAAAAAACTACAAGAAATCCTCTTAATACTTCACACAGACATGCAGTGAACATGTTTGTGTGATCAAAATATTGTATTTGTATCTCTACATGCAAAACATTTTGTTTTTTCACAGATTAGACCTCATATCACCCAGTTTCACTGTGACTCATGACGGTGGCAGCATCATTCTGTGGAAGCGATTCCCTTCAGGGCAGCTGGCCGGAGCTGATGCATTGAGTACAAGCGCATTTTGGGAATGGAGAGTTGTAAAGGGACAGTGTGGATCAAAGCATGTTGATTTGTCAGAAGGGCCTAGTTAAAGCTAAGATATAAAAAGTATATGACAAAACTTTAAATTTATGTTCTCAGAGGATCTCCGTCCAATATGACTCAATTTGAGGCCTTTTGCATAAAACAAAGATATCCATTTGTAGATACACAAACCTGGTACCTAAAATGACTAAATACAACAAAAAGGTGGTTTTGCAAACAACTGACTCCATTTCTAGAATGTGCACTACTCTGTGTTGGTCTAACGCGTCATATCCCAATAAAAAACCTTGAACTATAGTTGCAACCTGACAAAATGTGAAAAGGTTTGACGTTATAAGTAAGCTCAGGAGACAGAGCAGGGGCATCTCGGGAGCAACTAAGAACTCTGCAGAAATAAAACATGCAAGCTCCCCACGGAAAAGCCTTGATTGGGATTCGAACCCAGGACCATTTTGCGACAATTCAGCATTTCTACAGCAGTGTCAACATATAATTTGCACATACTGTATATGGGTAAAACATAAAGCCTGGTTTCTTACAAACTGCACATCGGTGGAGGCTGGTGAAATCTTGGATTTGATGGAGCAACAGGTGCAGCTCAACAGCAAAGGCACATCTAAAATTAAATTGGAGTGAACAATACAGCGTGATATTATTACCATCTTGCTCTTCATCCAAATCTGTGTGCTGCTAATATGATTCATAGCTAGCTGTAAACAAAGAGCCAAGGCACTTATTTCAATCCATTTCAAAGCTTAAAGTCCCCTGTTTTAAACTCCATTTTTTTGACATATATATATATATGTATATATATATATACACACACACACACACACACACACACACACACACACACACATATTTGGACACAGAAATTGAATGGCTTGCACTCTTGCAAACCCCTCATTAGCCATGCTTTAATATTAGCTGCAAATCCACATAATTTTGGCACTAAACACAATAAACGATTAACTGCTTTAGAAGGAACTGAATTAAATTTAGCCTTACATTCCGTTAAGCAATGTCAATAATATCACCATTTCAGTTTGGAGTGGTTCCCTGCTAGTAGGAACTGTTAATGTGCAGTGTGTGTGTGTGTGTGTGCCAATGAGGTCTGCTAACTCCTGCTAAGGGCCACTCCAGATGGATTTATAAATAGATCTCAGGCCCATCTCTTCACACGGTGTGCACATCATCACTTCTCTGACTATCTGCACACTGCAGGCCTGCGAATGCAGAAGCAAGGCCTTCTCGGCGTCCAGAAGCTTGCAACACAATCTGGTAGAATATTCAAATCATTACCCTTCCCTTGACCTATTTTATCCTTTAACTGCCAGAGCTTATGCAGATTTTCTTTTCTTTCTTACACAGATATTTGATGTTTCTCACATTTTGCCTCTGACCTTCTTTCTGCGTGTTGTCTTCCTCTCAAACCTTCAACCTCTGCAGGTCTGTCTTTAATATTTAATATCACACATTTTGTGATGATTCAGCCACATACGTCAGCGTATTGTACTTCAAATGATAGACACAAAGCAGTACATATTTGAGAAGTGGAATTAAAATGATTTTAAATGAGCTCCTTCCGTGACAAATTGCTGCATCCTAAGCGCAAAAAGGAGTGACAGCAGAGATCCTTCCTTCCAGCAGCTGTCAGACCCCATAGCCACCACCGCTCCCAACAAACTCAGTGAGTGCGTTCGTCTTTGCTGGTGTTTGCACAGTTTTATTTTCACAAATTGTGAACGGTCCGTTTCTTTAAATGCACAAATGCTCTGCTCTACCCTATTCTATTGTAGCTCCTACTTAAGTATTTAACTCCATCAATCTTTCTATTAGCTCTGACCAGCTGTCCTGCTCCCTGCAGAAGAAACGTTTCACCTGAGCATGATGCTGCCACCTCCACCATATTTTATGCTGGGGATGGTCTCTTCAGTTAGTTTTGTGTGGCACATAGCATGTCTGATGCTATGATCATCTGATCATAGCATCTTCTTCCACATGTTATGTCTCCTAAATGTGGCAAACTGTGCAGGACACTTTAGTTTCTTTCATTTTACACAACTAATGTTTGTCCAGTCAGCAGATTTTCCCTCCTGAGAATCTGGAAGACGGACAAAGTTTGGGATGTTGTTTTGTAATCTAATACTGCTTTAAGCCTTTCCACAACTTTCTCTTTCTGACCTCTCTCTTCATGTTCTTTGGTCTTCATGATGTTTGTTCACCGTTAACAAACATCTGAGTCTTTCACAGAACAGCTGGACTCATATTGAGATCAATTTACACATAGGTCGACAGACTCTGTTTACTAATTTATTTCTGAAGGCTAGAAATAAATTAGTGTTATCAGAATAAAGGAGTTGAATACAGAAAGCATGCCACACTGTCAGTCGTTTTCTTAATAAAACCATTTTTATTCCAGCCCAAAACTGGAATAAAATACACACCACTTTGTATCTCATAAAACTCCACAAATTATTGGGGAAAAAATTAAATCTGTTTACAACATAACAAAACGTGACACAGTTAACAGTTGGGTGTACGCTTGCGGTGCTATGCACCTCCCAAGTCGACGGTCAACGTAACGGATACTCTGTTTTCTGAGAAAACAGAGAAGGAACAAGGCTCGTGTGACACCGAGTTGTGGAGCAAAAGGAGGAGCACGGCCTGACGAGTGGAAACACATGCTGTCAGCCGCAGGGGCCACAGAGAGGAGCCAACGCAAAGATGCTGATCGAAGTGCAAATCTGCTGGAACGCCAGCAGGACAGACAGTACCTGGGATTAGGAAAACAGGAGAAACAGGGACAGCTAGACACTCGGACTGCTGGAGCTCGAACAAAAACCCCATGTAGAGCAGCGGTGGATTGGTTTACTTTTGGATGTTCTTCCAGGTCCGCAAATATGAGGGACACGCAATCTTAACAGGACACCAAAGACACTCGCATTTATTTTTGTAATGTCAACAGAACTGTGATCTCATGGTGCTGGTGTGAGGAACGCTTAATCGTAAAAGTTTGTGCTTTTTAGGCTTTTCAGCTTTTAATGAATTTATGTAAATAATTGAACCGTGCTTTGCTTATTTTAGATGGCGGTACTTTTTATATTTTAAAAAAATTAAGAACAGTAGAATGGATGCAAATAAAATAGCCATAAAATTGTCAAAAACAAAACACATTTTGGCAAAAGGAATCTCATATGGACCTCTCATGAAAATGACACTCAAAGAGCAGCAAAACGGGATTTCAGTAGACGTAGGACAAAGATCAGGAACCTTCTTTGTCACCCACCTGCTTGTGACGCAAAACGAGAAAATGCAACTGGAAAACTACTCAATTATCAGTCAAGTGCAGAGATTAACAGCTATGATTAATTTCTGGTTTTGTTTACCAGAACTCCTGCACCTCATTAAGCTAAATCGAACATGAGGACTACAGAAGAGAGGAGGAGGAAGCAAGGCGTGTGTCAGGGTGAGAATGGTTCAGGTTGAGATGCATGCGGCGCTGGCGTCCATCCTGACATGCCTTCCGACTAATAAACAAGTAGGGAAATTATCTGCTGTTTACAGTCTGGTATGCGTGTTTTATCCATCCTAGCTGGGCCACCTGCCTCATTTACTCGCCTCTTTCTTTGACCCGTCTCAGCTCTTTTTGTTTCTCACGTGGAAGCGCCTTGAGCGGGCCGGCACGTTGATCCGATCCACCCCACCTGCCTCTGCTCAACCTTCCTTTTGCTTAGTCTGCCCCCATCTGTCAAGCTGTCATCGGCGTCAGCCGGTCGACCTTGTTAGAGCCCCCCCCCCTCCCCCCACTGCCTGTCCCCAGATTCAGCGTAGCCCCAATATGTCAAGGGGATGATGAGTGTGTTCCCCTTGAGCCAAGCTGCCAGAGCAGAAGCCAGTGCTAGCGATGTCGTCCCAAACTTCAGGAGTATGTGTGGCAATATTTATATTGGTCGAGTCCACAGAAGCCAATCGGATCAGGTTTCCGTCCCGCAGCAGCTGTACCCGGGTTTCTGAGACAAAAGGTCAGAAACTGTGGCCTTACACTGCACTCACTTTCATCATCCATCGCGTGAATTGATGCCTGAAAAGCTTAAAGAACAGCTTGTTTGAAATGTATGGTGGTATAAACACTTGGTTAGAAAAAATAACAGAACGGTATTAATACAATGAACTGTCTCACATTGTTAGTTTTGTTTTGTGGCCTTTTGGATTTATTTTCTCTTTGAACAGTGTTATTCTTTTCCCGTTATTTTTACCTTTTCTAGTCCCAGTTCAGCTCTTTGAATTTATTATTCACCTCAGTCTGCTGTTTCCTCCCTTTCACTCCAGTCCTCTATCTTTTGATTCCTCTCTGCACACACTCTCATCCAGCTGTTTTCATTTTCCTCTGACTGATCCTTGTAGTTGCTTTGTCAGGTCCACCTCTCCATCATTTATAAGTTTCTTGGTTCTCATTGTCCTCCACTGGTTCCTTGCTTCGTTTTCCTCGTTGGGTCCATTGCTCTGGCCGTTCCAGAGCTTTTATGTCCTGTTTCACCTGCAATCATTATAATCATTAAAAGTGCAACTTTTATGAACAAAATGTTTTAAACATGGTTACTAAAACTGCCAATATGCCCTCATATGGAAGCATGAGACAAAAAAATAAATCAATCACTCAGAACCAGGAGGAGAGTCTTAGCGCTGTCAATCACCCTTGTGTAGACTATACTCACATCCTTCCCTTGCTCTCTGCTACGCTATGGCTGGTTCACAAGAAAGGAGCCTGCCATGAATGTTAAGGCTAGTTAGCATTGCCACCGATGATGACATGGTGGCCAAGAAAACTAGCCTTACACTGGAAAAAACTAAATAGATGCCAATCCTGGAAGAAAACCTGACAAAAAACTTGAAAGAGACTATAAACAACATTAGTCTGGGCCAGAGGTTCACCTTCCTGTATGAGAATACCACTCAAAGTTCAGTCTGATATAAACAGATGGTTTACATCAAAGCGTATTTGTGAGTCACAATGATCAAAATTAAGATTTAAAAATAGACCTTCATCCAATCTAACTGAGGTTGAGCTATTTGGGAAAGAAGAATGCAAAAAAAAAAATATATATATATCTGCCTTCTGGATTTGAAAATCTGGTAGTTATTCTAACAGACTTGCACAGGTAATTGTAGCAAAAGTAGTTTCCACAAATTGTTGATGCAGACAAGCAAATAAAAAAACCGAACACCACACTTTTCCTTTCACTCACAGTATCCTCTGTTGATCTATGACATAAGACCCTCAAAAAATATCTTCAAGCCTGTGGATGTTGCGTGACAAAATGCGAAATATTTCAAATGATATGAATGCTTTCACCACGTTCTGCAAATAAAACCAACGTGTCCCCACCACTGCCGCTGCTTCACGGATGCCTTTTGCGCATCATCATACTGCGATTACTTGTCCACTCAAGAAGAGGACGTTCCAGGAGGCTCAAGCTGATGACAGAGGAACTTATCACGGCTTATGATGGATCAGGAACCATCTAGAAATGCAGTATAAGCACGGCGCCATTTCCACCAGTGTTTTAAAGAACAACATGCCAAACCTACCAACAGAAATAAGCAAAGGTGATAAAAATTATATAACTGAACTGTAATTGGAATAAGCAAACAAATATGATCTTTGCTGTTTGAAATTCTTGGCCTGACTTGGATAAACATGAAAACACATCTTGCACAGATCAAGAGGAGAACATGTTCCTGTGACAGTTGTGTCTGTGCTTCAGCTATGGTTCTCTTCACATGTCACTGGACTGATTGACTGGTTATCACACTGTTACGTAACTAGCACAATTAAAAGTTTCAGTCCAAACTCAACTGTTTACGTTGATTTTCATTAAATGCTTCTTACAGGAAAAGGAGATGGGCGGTTATCCAAATGTTTAGACCTCAGTCACACTTGTGTGCCTCACATTAAAGTAGCATAGTTGTTAAATACTACAGAGATACATGGCTTTCAAGCTGTATTTTACAGCCATGTAACTTTTATAAAACATGATTTTTGCATAGTTGTAAAAGCTGTCACTATGTCACAGCAGTATAAAATGAGACAGATAATCAGTGAAAACAAATCTGACTTCACCTCTTCCTGGTGCTGCTATTACTAGGAGGAGCTCCTGGTCAAAAACAACCAAACCAATCAGAGCGAGGAGGAAGGTCTTAGTGTTGTCAGTCAGTCTCGTAGCTCTGCTTCGCATGCTAATAGTGGAGAAACAACTTACCGTTACAGAAAGACTGTTTATACGCCAACATCAATGTGTACGCTAACTAGCCTGAGCATTCACAGCAGGCTCTGTTGTGGTGAACTAGCTGTAGTGCAGCAAAGAGAAAGGGTGAGGGTGTGAGCAGCTTGTACACAAGGAGGATTGACAACGCTAACACCCTCCTCCTGATTGGTTGTTCCTGATTAAGCTGTGTATTCCTGAAATCAGCACTGGGAGTACTGGGAGAAGACGGAGAAGCTTGATTTTTTTTCCCTCTTTTACCACATTGTCACCACACAGTGACAGTTTTCACACATAAAAAACATATATTTTATTATAGTTTTAAGAAAATAGCCTGTCCTGGTAATTTGACCTTTTGCTCATACAAGCTGCCACAATATTCTTTTATATTCTTGATTTTATTTTTGTCTTTGAGAAGCATTTTGTGATTATGTGATTATGCATTTTGTGAGCATCTGTAATTAGTGACAGATAAATAAATTTTACTTACTTACTTGCAATTTATTTGACATGTTGATGACAGGGTTCTGCTACAACATTGTGCTACTTTAATGTTGTGGCAGGCTAGCAGTGTTGTCTTACTGTCATGCTAAACTATGCAGGCACTTAATCTGCGCTGATGAAGATTTAATACAACTCTGCATTCCCGATGCTTGGAGAGGCTCCAAAGACAGCTGGTCCACCCATATTTTTGTTATTTTGTTTATTTATTCAGCTAATAATTTAACCTCCTGACATCTTTCGTGCACTGTGCATAAAGAATTTAACTCCCAGATGTTTAGGTGTTGATTGGAGGTATGAAAACAACATGAAGATGGTGACATCATGGCAAAAGTACTGTATCACGTTCTGAGTGCTGAAATTTTCACCCTTGGTCCTAATTCACATGTAAAATATACAGCAGGCGTCCATCACAAGCAACACAAGTGGTTCATTTATATGACAGGACTTCATTTCTAAGCAAGGAGCAAGACTGAAGATGGTGTCACAGAGGCTGTGGGATATTTCAGATAGCTAAATTCAACAACACAAAACAAAACAGGTTATCTGTTGGAGCATTTTCTTGACTGGGTCAATCAGTAGTACACCGGTATTCTGTTCAAATCTAATTTATGGAACATCCTTAATCATGAGATACAACTCACTGAAAGAGAAGCACAAAAAAATTAACAATTTCAACTTCAGCAGAAACCAAGGCACACATGTCAGGTTTGTGAGATTTCTCTACTTGCCAAATCTGACGTGAACTGAGTTTGAAAACTGAAATGATCATGGTGTGAGCATACATGTGAAACCTTTTCCATTTCTTGTTTTTTCTTTCAAAAATGCAGTCAAGAGGGAAGTTGCAAGACCACTGAACATGAATGGACCAGTCCTTAAAGCAATATATATTTTATATGTGCATTGCTCCACCTACTGTTTGTGCAAAGTATCACAAAAACAGGCAACATCCACCCACAAGTACTTGGGGTTTTCAATCCCCACATAATATCACAGAATAGGAAATATACCAATGTTTTTGTCTCTATTTTTACACAAACACATTGCATAATCCTGAGAGCTGAAAAAAACCTTCAGCTACTTGATGAATATAATATATTGTAGATCTTGTCACACTGAACTCAGAGAAAGAAGCCATTTCTCCAAAGCTGCAACATAAAAAGACGTGTGAGCAAGTTGGCCTACCAACCCGACTCAGTGGCACCAGTTCTGTCTGGAGGAAAGAGCCAAATTTCCAGCAAACTACTGTGAGAAGCATAAAACACACCCAAAAGATTTGACCCAATTTATCCATTTTTAATCCCTTTTTTCGAGTATCAGAATAATAAACTTCCTTTGTTCTCTGACTTAGTTTTCTGGAAGCAGAAAATAGAAAGGCTATAGGTCTTTTCATGCAATGTAAATACATTTCGAAATTATTTCAGTTTGTCTTTTGAGAAAGTAGAAAAAAATGTTTTTTTTATCAGGATGGGAAGGTTCCCTTTTTTAAATAAAGTTTAATCTACAACTTGGGCCTAAAACAAACAAACTGCTCACATATTTAACTTTAACTTTAAAAATGGTCAAAGCCAAAAGAAGGTGAAAGGATGCAAAGCTTTAAATTTGAGATTGTGGTGGAAAAAGGATGAAAACATGGTTTCTGTGATGGGAAAGAGGAGGAGGAAGAAAGTGAAGAGGAGGAGGGTGCAGGGGATGGAAGGAGGGGAAAGAAGAGAAGACAAAAGATCCATAAAAACAGAAAGCACTTGTGGAGGACAGCAAAAGTTGTGAGTATGAGTTCATTACTTTCTCAAACAAATTTTTACACATTATGTCGTAAATACACGTTCAGGATCATCTGCAGGCTTCCAAAAAACACCGACTGTAGGAATTATCCATCTGTCTAGGAGCTTGTCTTGTTACATTTGTTACAGACATATAAGTTGTGCAATTTATGATTAATTGCAACGTTAACGTCAAGAGAAAACAAAACAAAAAAAACAAAAAAAAAAAAACATTGGTCCTTGACAACCAAACCTATGCGGAGAAACGAGTGTACGACAAAACATTCGAGTTCAGATTGGCCAGTAATGTTTTGTAAAGTTTGGAAGCAGTAACATGTTTTCTGAAGAGAAAGAAAGCTGGGAAAGAATGTGAGAGTGTAGGAGAGGAGGGGTTGAGGGGCGCTCAAACAGGGCACACAAAAGAATAAAAAAAAAAATCACATTCTTTTGTGGGGACTCACATTTTGGACTCTAAAGTTGCTCTGACACATTGCGCATGGAATGATGCTAGGCGGGAGAGAAGGAAGGGAGGAAAAGAGATCAAGGAGTCAGGCGGAGAAGGAAAAACACATTTACAGAGGTGAGGTGTTTTCCTTCGCTGCTCCACTGCTACTTTATCAAGCTGTTTACAAGCCTCCAATAAATACCAGATTAAATAAATGTTGGAAAATTACATCAGGCACTTTTACAGCTACGATAACTTCCCAAAACATGGCTCTCCGCAGCACATCTGTGTTTTCTTGCCAAAGGAAAACTTTCAAGGAAAACATTACTGTGGCTCAGAATGTGGGGAGCATTCACACAAGCCTGGGATTGGAGGAAACATAAACAGCATAGTGAGGATATTGAGTAGTTCCACCGTATGAAATCATCCTGACTCTTTTCCTCTTCCTCCAGCTTGTAAAGCTCACCTCTCACAAGTTGAAGGAATGGGCAGCTTCCCAGCGGTCCTGCTCCTCTGCGTTTTCCACGGTAACCGCTGCCAAAACGAACACACAAATCATCCTGTTTAATTACGACCGAGTTGATTTGTTTTTGCATCCTGCGAAACATTCCCCTCCTCTGGTTTCTGTTCCACAGCGCTCACAGCTGTAGTCCAAGCCCAGGAGACCGGTAACGACCTTTTCCTCCTAAGTCGCACTCTTGATCGGGACAAGCGAAATCTCTCAGTAGAAGGATGTTGTCCCAGTCTAATCCTGTTTTCTTTCCTTATTTCCAGTGCCACCTGGAGATATCCCATTGCCATCTCGTAAGTGTCTCTCTTTTAGGGGAGCCAAGTCTGGATGCTTTAACAATAAGTCACTCTGAGCCAATAACAAATTTGTTGCAAAGATCGCAGCAGAGATTGCAGTGGTAAAGGTTTTTAAAGATACATCCAAAAACTGCAGCTTACCGAGTTCGAGACATGAGAACATACTGACTGACAGACTTGACGAAATGCTACTGTCAGTCTCCTCTTGATGCTGGCGTGGGGATGTTGCAGGAAAAAGATTCTACACGCTACAGATTCTGGTTGAACAGCAAAGCTTTATAACAATGCTGTTAAAAAGCTTACGTCAGCACGACCAAATTGCGAAGAACTCTCTGCCCAATCACAGTGAAATCCCGATCGCTGGACAGCACCCTGTCTACAGGGTGCTGGCCAACACGCTCCCTCCCCACAGCTTACATTATCAGATGCCTGTCTCCCTGATATAGGCATGTTCAGGTCACGGCGGTCGTATGTCTGCTAAGGCATCCGGAGTCCATTTTTGAAAGTTGTTTTTTGAACTCTCCTCTTGCCCATTGCCAAAAAAGTCGTCATGCGTGATCAGACACTACACCACATCGGTTCAGATCTCCTAAGGTTTGTTTGTTCTCAGTCTTTTACCTCAAAACCTTCAGTCGCCTGCCTACAGGGACCAGAATGTTTCCGTTTCCTGACACTGATAAATATACCCACTAAGTCTACTAAATACAGAGTCAGTAGAATCTTACTGACACATATAGTGAGTTGGTGCTTTGTACTGCGCTAATTGTCATTAGGAATGGGAAAAAAATATAATGCAGAACGCCTCAAGGCTTTATTCTTGGGACACTTTTATTAAATATTTATGGTCCCTTTCATTAGATGTATATTTTTATCCCAGTGCTTCAATCACTGCATTGAGTCTCTGTTTGTAAGAAGATCAATGTTCAGTATTCTTATTGGTCACTAAGGCACCGAGTCTTATTGGACCCACATATATCTTAGAGCATGTGGTCAGGTATAAAACCCATAAATGATCCTCAGATATACAGATCCCTTTTCACTCTTTATTTCACAGGATCAAAACTAAACAAAGTGAGGCAATATTAATTTCTATGATCTTGAGACCAGAGATGTGCCGGAAAATTAGTCCTGCTTCTTTAAATCTAGATTAGAACATGATTGTTTGCAGCAGCTTAGTGAAGCCGAGATATCATTGCATCGATTTGCTGTTTCCTGTTTGTTTCAAAGCTGCACTTACAACTTTTTTGCTTTTTATGCGATGCTTAGATGGCTCTATTCTTTTCTAATTTACTTTCTTACTGTTGCACGCTCAGACTGCAGGGAGGAGATGTATCCTTGCACCAGGATGTACTCAGTTCACAGACCCATCAAGACGTGTCTCGGCAGACTTTGTCTCTACAGGTGACCTGAAACCTTCACGGACATTTAATTTGGGCTCTTTAGTAGCAGTTTCATTTCAAGAAGTTCTTGATGTTGCTTTAGTCATCACAAATTTATTTTAGATGAGGTTTGCCTTCATATTTTCTGCCCTGTTAGTATTTATTTAAAGTCTATAAAGGTCTTTTCAAGTGTTTCTTCCTACTGATTGCTAATTTCCTGTTCAACACGGGACCATTCTCAAAGCTGTTTTCTATTTTTTTTTTATTTTTATTAAGTGTCTTCAGCCAGAAATGTCTTCAGGATGGCTATGAGACAGAAGATTCTTCCTGCCCACAGCCATCAGTATCTGCAACAACTCTTTGAAGAGAGTTGTACGAGTTAGAACGACAATTAAATTCCCTCTGGGATTACAAAAGTGTTTTTAAATTTGACATTCACACAAAACAGGTTCTAATCTCGATGGATTAGTGAAAGAGTCTTTCATCAAGACACTTTTCAGACAGATCTAAGAAAAACAATAAAGATTGAATTGAATTATAAGGTTCTACATTTTTTCTAAAAATTCCCTATTATACTAGTAATATTTTTAAATTAATTATGAAATGCCCTTCTAATTGCAAAGCTTTATTAAACACTATTCTGACACAAAGCCGTGTGTTTATGTTTTCTTCTGCTGCTGAAACAGCCTTCCACGCGTTTATGTGATCAACAACGAGATCTGCGTTCGGACGGTGTGCCAGCAGGACGAATATCTGAAAGGTGAGAAAATCTTTGTTTAAAAAACACTTTAAAAAAAAAGAAAAAAAAAGGGGGATAGTTATCCAGACTTCTGCCATTTATGTTTATTTGAAAAAGGAAGTAAGTTAGGAAAAGATGGATACATAGGAGAAGACAGGAAGAAATTAAAGAAGGAAGAAAATGGACAGAGAAGGACACAAAAAATGATGGAAGAAAGGATATTAGGAGTAATTAAGAAAGGAGATACAAGGATGGGAAGGAGGGAATGAAGAAGAAAGGAAGGACACCATAAAGAACAATAAAGTCAATAAGGTCGTGAAGAAGAAAAACAGAAAGGATACAAGAAATGATGGACAGAAGAAGCAAAGGAGGGCTGAAGAAAGGATACAAGAATGGAAGGAAAAAGGAGGGAAGACAAGGAGGAAGCAAAGTCACAAAAAAGTAAATCAAAGATGACTGAAGATAAGGGAGGGAAGGAAGATACAAGGAAAAAAGAAAGGAAAAGAAGGAAGAACAAAATCTAATTAAAAATAAAGATGGAAAGAAGGACATATGGAAGGAAGCAAAGCAAGAAAGAATTAGTACGGGAACAAAGAAAAAGTGAGGCAGGGACACAAGTAGGTATACAAAAAAGGAAAAAAAGGACATAAAAAGGGACAAAAAGAACAATTGACAAAAGAGTAGAGAATTTCATACCAATCCAGACCTGACGAACAAATTCCAACAAATTCAACTTTTCAAGACTTTTCAGAAAAACTGTTCAATACCAGAACATGAAAACATGTCTGCTTCCTTTCTGACAGCTGAACTGTGCAGAGAGTTGTCTGGGTGGCCCAGACGTATTGCGAGGTCTTCTTCTGGGACGCGCTGCCGCAGCCGTCGCAACAAGCCCAAGACCTGGGCAAACCAGGCCTGATGCGGCCCAGATTTCCTCCATCAGTGAGGATGGTGCATCAGGTGGAACAGCAGAACCATAAAGCCAATACTCAGCAGGAGCAGATCTCCTCCTTTTCAGTTATGTCTTTATTCATGTATCAACCTTTTTATTGTCTGTGAATCCTGATGTAATGCTCCGCTCACGAGAGTTTTGGGTCTTCCGTGGTTTATGATCCATTGAAGGTACTGTAGTAACGAGTTGTTTTATGTTAGAAACAAAAAGTAAAACTTCACTGAAAACATACTTACTGACAGTCCAGTTTTGTGCTCACCAGCTTAAGCAATAAAATACAACAAAACTTGATTCTGAGTATTTCATTTATAGGTTTATTTTCTTCATTTAAGAAAAGAATGGCATGGTCGGTTATATTTTATGTTTCCATTTTCATTGTTCCCATTTGCATATTTTTATACACTTTACAGCTTAAACAACAGGTAACATTTAGGATAAATACATATAATTTAAGACGATAAACATTTATGGTGTGCTCCGGTCAACACCCGTCACCACGCCACTCGTCAGCGCACGTCAGACACAACACACGATATCGGTGGCACGTAGTCCAGCTCTTGATACGTAATTTCACAACCGAACACACTAACGGACGCGTATTAGCTTGGTTCCTCGTTCTGCTTGTCTGCAGCGTGCCAAAAAAATACCTTTGCATTTCCAAACAGAATTAACACATTGTAGATAACTCCTTCCTCCGAATGAACGAACAGAGCAGAATCAAACCTGTTCACTGAGCTTCGGAGAGGTCACGACCCAAACGACTCACAATTCACAGCTTAAGCAGCTGTGCTGAGAGGAAATGACATAACATTAAAAAATAATCTCCCTTTCCCCTTGAGGCCAAGATAAAAGTATTTGCCTCTTTTCCTTCCCTCTAACACCCTCTCCCATCCAGCACTTCCATGTGTCCTGATTTATAGTTAAAACAACACATCCCCACTGGAGTAAGTGCTAAACAGCTGCGCGGCCGCAAGAGCGGAACAGAAAACGCCAAAGAGCCCGACCACTTCGTAAATCAGCGGCGGACTGACAGAGCTCTCTCAAATGAACTCATTCTGCGGTCGACTTCACAATAATCTCAATCCGACATCAGAAAATCGCACACTTCATGAATTAATACCTACACAGAGAGTCAAGCTGTCTGTCAGTGCATATATTCGGTCTCCCAGCTGGAGGCCTGGAAAGGAAACGAAGCTAGAGTACATTAAAGGCGAAACCACCAATAACAACTACCGACACTGTAACATTTAAAGCAAAACGTCTCTGTACAGAAGGTTAATTCAGTTAATTAGATGTCGATATGCCTATTAACGTTTACTCTGTCAATATGTAAAGAAACTATTGGAAGGAAGAGGAGGAAAAGCGGGAATATATCGATCCGGGAATCCGCTAAAAACGACCCGGTTAAGACCTCAGCCAGAAATCCAGGACCAAAGCAAAGGAGAGAGGGTGACCCTGCTCGGCAGGGAGAGATACGGGACCCCAGACTGGGGGAAATTAATTAGCAAAAACGCTGCATAATTGTATTGTAAAAAAAAAAAAAAGGGGTAAAAAAACAAACAAAAAAAAACAGATCACATATCTCCTCACTTCAGGGCCACAGAGTCAAAGTCTCCCCACAGGTCATTGTTGGCTGTGGACGTCGGGTTGGATGGAGCCGCTGAGTTGGAGTTGCTGGAGTCAAGATCTAGCAAGCAACCTGATGGTTTGAAAGAAAATAACAGATGTTAGCTTCAGACATAAGATCATTTTATGTCCTTACTAGTTTCAGAAAATGTCATGGTGAAGGACTGGAGAGCAAATGAGTAAAAGAGCAGCAAAAGTTATAGAAAACTCAACTTTCTTAAGAAAGATCAGAGAAATATCGATCAAGACTTTGTAAAAAAAAACAAAAAAAACATCAGGAACATCTGGCTTCTTGGGACAAAAACATAAAAGATGTTAAGGGTGACTGATATTTAATTGTGCTGTGTCAAAGTTAGATCCTATAAAAACCCATTTGAGGCTGCAAAAGACTTCAAAGTGGCTTGGAGGTTCTCCTTCAACTATCCTAAACAGACAGATCTACTAAAGAACAGCTTAGTTCAAAGCATGTTCATGAGTTCGAATGGCCCAGTCAAAGTCCTGACTTTCACAAAGAGGAATTGACCAAAAAACAAAACAAAAAAAATCTATTCTTTACATGTCCAAAGCTGGCTGGCAGAAACAAGCCCAAAAGCACTTTGCGGTGTACTACATTAAAGTGGTTTTAACAGGACAGAATATGAAAAAGTTCAGTGTGTATGAATATTTTCTCTGTATTTAACCGCTTACCTCAGTGGTTTCTGCTCTGTAAATGGCCTCAGTTTAATGTGCTGAGCTTTTAAGATCCTGAAACGTTTAGCCACCACCCAAACACAACAAAGATAAACCCAACTTTGAAACGCAGCAGCAATGACTCCCTTGCACTTGCAAAGTTTTCCACTTTATTCTGGAAAAAATAAAAAATAAAAAACCACACACGCCATATTATAAGCTGTTTCCTTGGGCACACGATCTTTGATAGGGAAAAAGTTCCTCGGGGTTCTGTTGAATTTTTCAAATGTTTTCAGCACCAAAACCAAAATTCCATTCACTTTAATTATATCCAGATGGCTGCAGAAATCTCTAAGGAGAGGCATCTTTAAATCTTGGCACATCAAACCAGAGAATAAAGCGTCGACTGGAAACTGTGGTTTTGGTACCGATGCAGCTGTGCCTCAAAAGCCCAGAACACATGCGACATCCAGCGCCGCTTATTACATTCACATTCAAACATTTTACAGTCTATTTATTAGTCTTTTGGGTAGGTGCTCCTGTGGGTCAGCACATCAGCTAGTCACTATGGCAACAGTAAAGGTCGCAGGTACAAGTGCTCCACTGGAAATGAGTCAAAGTAGTACACTGTTGTAATTCGAAGAGTTACGCCCATTTATATAATCGATACCACACACCTCTGCTGCGAACTGTGGAAATAGAGCAGCAAGCTGTAAAATCACAGCAAGAAAATTGGGTAATGTTTACCTTTTTTTTTACCATTTATGAGTAAATTTACCATCACTTTTACAAGGGCTCAGCCAAACGTGAAGACAGAACACCTCAGATTAAAATCTAATTTTTTGCCTATATTTTTAGCTTCATGCAAAACACCCCACTCTTTTTGGCAACCTTAGTAAAATGTTTTTTTCTGACTCTTAAGAATACGCCAGTACATACATAATACAGTACATAATACACTCGAATTGTGCAAAGAAGTAAAATAGATACGACAGGAAATGAAAAATGTTAAAATGCTTAATTCATTTTGCAGTAGCTGATTGGTGGGTGTTGCACCTGACTTTCTAAAAAAAAAAAATTATTTTACCAACACTGGATTTTTTCTTTCCCCCCCCCCAATGAATAATGTAATCAAAGTAGATTAGCCCCTTTTTCATTGCAAGATTTTACAAGTGGCATAAAAAGATAAATTCATGCTAAGGATTTTGAGAAGGGCAAAGTGCAACAACTTATAAAGATTACAATTTTTTTTCAGCCGCTTAAATGTTTAGTTAACAAAATCACAAGTAAGCATACCGAGATTGCTGTCAATTTAATTGTTGATGGCTAAAACAACCATTTAGATGGATTACTTCTCCAAGTTGTCATGCGTTGGGAGTATAAATACTCACCGGTGTCGGCTCCCCCTGCTGTTGGCTGTGTGTTAAGATTGGTAGCTCTGGATGAAGGTGGAGGGGCCAGCTTGCCTCCAGGTGGAGGCGGAAGGAAACCGAGGCCTCCCGAACTCTGCGGACGAGACCTGTCCTTTTTCTTCGATTGCTAGATAACGACAGGACCCACGGATGGTGTTAGATTGAAAGCAGATAAACAACATCCAGTGTTTATCTGTTTATATGAAACCCATTTGAGTTTCAGAGGAAAACATTTCTACAGCATCCCTCGCCTCCCCCTTTTATTTCTGAAGAAAACCAAATACTAAACACCACCGTAAACACAGCTTTGACATTTCAAACTTGACTGGAAATCACAAAAAAATAAAGGTACCCCAATGTTTAGAGTGATGGTTTGTCCCTCTTTGAAGCCCAGATCGAGTTTAGGAGTAGAGTCTGGAGCCTGAGCCTGTTTTTTAAACTCGTTCTCTTGTTTTACCCACCTAAGGGGAGGCCAGGAAAAGAAGACGGAAAGATGAAAATACAAAACATAAGTAAAACCATCGATCGCAACTCAAGTGGCGACAGTTCACACTGTTAAAGCTGCTGCTTACTTGAAATGGTCCTGAAGAGCCACGTTGAAATCGAACGCATCACCTCGGTCTCCAAAGCCGATGCCGATGAACGCGCTGCGGCCTTCCAGAAGAAAAACACGGATAGAAACATTCAGAAGAATATTTCACGCAAAAAGACAGAAGGCGATAAGTCAATTTTGTTGCTTACAAAAATGTGAATTTATACATAAACTTTTTAAAAGATCTGCATTGTTTTAAGTTCAAGAGAGCTTTTTTTTTTTTTTTCTTTTACGGTATCTGAAAACTTACTACAAACTTTCTGAACTAAACTTTCAGTGAGTGTTTTAGTAACTTCTGATTTGTAATGCATCGTTTAGTTAGAAGAGAGGGTAGCCATGGCAACTGTAACTCAAGTATATCATGAAACACAGACATGATGAGTGTGGAGGACTTTGTTGAAGTCACAACGCTTCAGCAAGCATGAAAAAGGAAGTTAACTAGCAGGTGCTACCGTCGACTCACACTGCCCTTCATATTTTGTGTAAATTAAATCACTAAATTATTATTCTCACTTAGTTCATCAGTTCCTTGTTAATATGAAACAAATACATTCCTCCAGCATCTTTCGGTTCAGTCATCTTGAGTTCAAACACGTAGCTAATTACAGAGAATATGATTACGTGAAGCAGAGTCCAGCTGCCCTAGCAGGTTTTTCGGCAACTTTGCTCTGTTTGCCTGCTTTGAAACTACAGATTGTGGTGAGGCTTTAAAAGATCAAACAAAAGTCAGGGTACTAGTTAGGAGAAGGGTCCAAAATACTTCTAGAGTGTAATATAATACTTGTATGGTGCAGTAAAGAATCATTCGTGATTGGAGTATATATATATGGGATAACAATGTCTTTACAAACACTGGATATTTTAGTAAAATTAACAAACAGACAAGACCGACAGTAACACTGAAAGGAAACTGAGCAGCAGGAAGTACGTTCTGGTTGGGTTCTACATGTGACAACAGTCTCTTGTGTTGTCCATATGTCCGGATGAAGGAGTACGGTTACAAGACACAATCGTTTTCTTCTGGAGAAAACATCCCGGACCAGCTGAAATCTGCCCAGAGCTTTTTTTTTTTTTTTTGGAGAATGAGTTAAAAATGTTGGTCTTAAAAGTATCACATTTTAACATTTGTGCTATAATTATAAAAGGTATGTTTGCTACAAAAAAAACAAAAACAAAAACAAAAAAAAAAACATCAAACATCAGCAAAACCACACCATAACGACAGGGAAACAGTGGTGGCAGCATCATGTCCTGGAGTTACTTTTCTTTAGATGAACGGGGTTACTCTGTCAGTGTTGGCCACAAACTTTTAGGTACCTACTAAGAAGCTGAAGAAGGAGAGGGGTTTTATTTTTCAGCGTCATCCAGTCCAACCATGCATCCAGACTGACAAAAAAAAAAAAAAAAAAAAAAAAGATTTCAGCAGAAGAAAAATAAATTCTGGAATAGCCTCCGAATCTGATACAGCTGGAGAATTCAGACAATGTGGCGTGGACAAATATTACCAAGCAAAGATGTGAAATGACTAACGGACTCCTAAAGAAGGAGATTGAATGCGAAATATAAATCAAAAAGTCCTTTAACAAAGAATTCGTTTGAAAATGTGCACCCTTTTTTTATTTTACATTTCCTCCCCAAAACAGATCTGTTTGTATTTCTGTTCATTAAAAGCAAAGCACTTTTTGACCAATTTGTCAGTATTGTTTCTTAAGTCACAAAAACCTTTACATGAATGCTTCACTTTAAAAAACGCACTTCATGTACTTTACTGCTACTCGACCTATTGAGCTGTTTAGGTTCATGGTATCAGCGCAGCAAGTGTGCAAAAAGAAAAAAAGGGACGCTTTGTGAGTCCTGGCGCACTGGCAACATTTTCACACACAAAGTTCAGCATTTTGCTGGGAAAGGTGGAACAGCTGTGTTAATGCCAAGATTTTTCCCTTGTTTTGCTGCACTTCTTGTTTGCAGAGAACTGCATCCAAACTCTGGAGAATCATATTATTATAAGACGGCTCAAATATTTATAGACTCGCAATAAACAGTTTACTCACCGTTGTCATCTTGGATCCGAAGCACAAAGTAACGGCTTGAGTCACTGACTGTTTCTACTGTAATGCCAGGGTACTCCTCCACTGGTGCCTGGGCAAACAGCTCCCCTGCAGGGTCAAAACGAAAACACGTGAAGCTCGGCTCAAAGACCTTCGTGGGAAAATGAAACGCAAACAAAAGGAGACAGATTTAGTGCCTCAGAAGAGTATTCAAACACCTTTGAACCGTTTCATGTCGTATCCTATTAAAACCACAGCCTTGCAGTCTTTTATTGGGTTTTTATGCGACAGAACAAAGTAGTGCATGATAGTGAGGTAGAAGCGGAAGACCCCAAAAAATAAATAAATAAATAAAAAGCCTTTTTGAAGTCCCATTTTGGCTAAGTTTGACTCAAACTGTGTAGGAGAGAAAAATATGCTCTGGTAAGAAAAGGCCAATACAAAACTGTTTGGTCAACATGCAAATATTTCCCTGGAAACATCACCCCCACATTGAAATATGGTGACAACATCACGCTGTGGGGATGCTTTTCTTCTGCGTGCACAAGGAAACAGGTCAGAGTTGACGGATCACCGTTGATGGTGAAGAAGACGGATGGACAGGGCAACCCGGCGAGAAAACTCATTACAGGCTACAAATAAATCGAGCCTGAAGAAAGAACAACCCTAAACATTCAGCCAGTGCTACAATGGATCAGTTTAAATGGAAACAAAATCATCTGATAGAATGGCCCAGTCAAAGGCCAGACCTTGCATTTTTCTAATTTAGACTTGAAAAATGTTGTGAACAAGAAGTTCTGCATGGCCTGAGCTATTTTCTAAAGAAAAATGAGCAAAACTGCTAGTCTGTAGATAAACTTCAGAGACACACGGCATCAGACTCCTGTAGCTGACGCAAAAAGTGGTTCTACAAACTGTAGATCTGGAAAAAATTAAGAGCCCACTGCAATGAACCCCATTGAAAACCTCCTGGCTATTCCACCAAATATTGATTTCTGAACTCTTCCTCTTGAAATGTATCCAGTTAAAACATCAGCATTGTTGTTTCTAAATGAATATGAACTCGTTTTCTTTGCATTATTTGAGATCTGAAAGTACTGCATCTCTTTCGTCATTTCGAACATTTCTCATTTTATGCAAATAAAATACTAAATCTTTGCTTGGCATTTCAGAGACATGTTGTCAGTAGTTCACAGAACAAAAGAACAATGTTAATTTTACTCAAACATATAACTATAAAAAGTAAATTCAGATAAACCAATCATTTTGCAGTGGTCTCTTAATTTTTTCCAAAGCTGTATACACCGAAAAGGGTTGAAATATAGCCAAATCCAGGTTAGTTTTGCAGAAAATAGGGGTGCACCAATAAATTAGTTGGCCAATAAAATTGACTCTATTTCCTTAATCGGGTGTTCAGCCGATGCATGTGATACCGATTTTATTTATCTCCGCAAAGGCCTGAAAAATCAGCCACTGTCTCTTTATATTCTGCCATTAGCGAAGGCCAGACCCGCCCGCCAGGTCACATCTGCACCTACGTGGTTGACAACTGTCACTGTTGCCAACTTAACAGCGAATGTGCCGCCATAATATTCAGCAACTTTCCAGACAAAAAAAAAAAAAAAAAAAAAGGAAAACCCAAAAACCGGATTTGGCAGGGCAGG